>NW_026599375.1:0-139401 GCF_023634085.1 Falco cherrug | reverse complement strand
TGTTGGTAGTTTTTACACTACCCCGGTAGGCAGCTGAAAGGCACCACAAAACTTGTTCTACCTGCTTTCTGGGCTGAGATGGGGAATCGCTGAATTTTGGACTCGGCTGGTGACAAAATGTTCCAAACACACCCCATGCACAACTCCTCCGGGGAAGGTGCCAGAAACGAGTTCTGTTGGTAGTTTTTACACTACCCCGGTAGGCAAGAGAAAGGCACCACAAAACTTGTTCTACCTGCTTTCTGGGCTGAGATGGAGAATCGCTGAATTTTGGACTCGGCTGGTGACAAAATGTTCCAAACACACCCCATGCACAACTCCACCGGAGAAGGTGCCAGAAACGAGTTCCGTTGGTAGTTTTTACAGTACCCCGGTAGGCAGCTGAAAGGCACCACAAAACTTGTTCTACCTGCTTTCTGGGCTGAGATGGATAATCGCTGAATTTTGGACTCGGCTGGTGACAAAATGTTCCAAACACACCCCATGCACAGCTCCACCGGCAAAGGTGCCAGAAACGAGTTCTGTTGGTAGTTTTTACACTACCCCGGTAGGCAGCTGAAAGGCACCAGAAAACTTGTTCTACCTGCTTTCTGGGCTGAGATGGGGAACAGCTGAATTTTGGACTCAGCTGGTGACAAAATGTTCCAAACACACCCCCTGCACAACTCCACCGGGGAAGGTGCCAGAAACGAATTCTGTTGGTAGTTTTTACAGTACCCCGGTAGGCAGCTGAAAGGCACCACAAAAGTTTTTCTACCTGCTTTCTGGGCTGAGATGGGGAATCGCTGAATTTTGTACTCGGCTGCTGACAAAATGTTCCAAACACACCCCATGCACAACTCCACCGGGGAAGGTGCCAGAAACGAGTTCTGTTGGTAGTTTTTACACTACCCCGGTAGGCAGCTGAAAGGCACCACAAAACTTGTTCTACCTGCTTTCTGGGCTGAGATGGGGAACGGCTGAATTTTGGACTCAGCTGGTGACAAAATGTTCCAAACACACCCCATGCACAACTCCACCGGAGAAGGTGCCAGAAACGAGTTCTGTTGGTAGTTTTTACACTACCCCGGTAGGCAGCTGAAAGGCACCACAAAACTTGTTCTACCTGCTTTCTGGGCTGAGATGGGGAATCGCTGAATTTTGGACTCGGCTGGTAACAAAATGTTCCAAACACACCCCATGCACAGCTCCACCGGGGAAGGTGCCAGAAACGAGGTCTGTTGGTAGTTTTTACACTACCCCGGTAGGCAAGAGAAAGGCACCACAAAACTTGTTCTACCTGCTTTCTGGGCTGAGATGGAGAATCGCTGAATTTTGGACTCGGCTGGTGACAAAATGTTCCAAACACACCCCATGCACAACTCCACCGGAGAAGGTGCCAGAAACGACTTCTGTTGGTAGTTTTTACAGTACCCCGGTAGGCAGCTGAAAGGCACCACAAAACTTGTTCTACCTGCTTTCTGGGCTGAGATGGAGAATCGCTGAATTTTGGACTCGGCTGCTGACAAAATGTTCCAAACACACCCCATGCACAACTCCACCGGGGAAGGTGCCAGAAACGAGTTCTGTTGGTAGTTTTTACACTACCCCGGTAGGCAGCTGAAAGGCACCACAAAACTTGTTCTACCTGCTTTCTGGGCTGAGATGGGGAATCGCTGAATTTTGGACTCGGCTGGTGACAAAATGTTCCAAACACACCCCATGCACAGCTCCACCGGGGAAGGTGCCAGAAACGAGTTCTGTTGGTAGTTTTTACACTACCCCGGTAGGCAGCTGAAAGGCACCACAAAACTTGTTCTACCTGCTTTCTGGGCTGAGATGGGGAACGGCTGAATTTTGGACTCAGCTGGTGACAAAATGTTCCAAACACACCCCATGCACACCTCCACTGGCAAAGGTGCCAGAAACGAGTTCTGTTGGTAGTTTTTACACTACCCCGGTAGGCAGCTGAAAGGCACCACAAAACTTGTTCTACCTGCTTTCTGGGCTGAGATGGGGAATCGCTGAATTTTGGACTCGGCTGGTAACAAAATGTTCCAAACACACCCCATGCACAGCTCCACCGGGGAAGGTGCCAGAAACGAGGTCTGTTGGTAGTTTTTACACTACCCCGGTAGGCAAGAGAAAGGCACCACAAAACTTGTTCTACCTGCTTTCTGGGCTGAGATGGAGAATCGCTGAATTTTGGACTCGGCTGGTGACAAAATGTTCCAAACACACCCCATGCACAACTCCACCGGAGAAGGTGCCAGAAACGACTTCTGTTGGTAGTTTTTACACTACCCCGGTAGGCAGCTGAAAGGCACCACAAAACTTGTTCTACCTGCTTTCTGGGCTGAGATGGGGAACAGCTGAATTTTGGACTCAGCTGGTGAAAAAATGTTCCAAACACACCCCCTGCACAACTCCACTGGGGAAGGTGCCAGAAACGAGTTCTGTTGGTAGTTTTTACACTACCCCGGTAGGCAGCTGAAAGGCACCACAAAAGTTTTTCTACCTGCTTTCTGGGCTGAGATGGGGAATCGCTGAATTTTGTACTCGGCTGCTGACAAAATGTTCCAAACACACCCCATGCACAACTCCTCCGGGGAAGGTGCCAGAAACGAGTTCTGTTGGTAGTTTTTACACTACCCCGGTAGGCAGCTGAAAGGCACCAGAAAACTTGTTCTACCTGCTTTCTGTGCTGAGATGGGGAACGGCTGAATTTTGGACTCAGCTGGTGACAAAATGTTCCAAACACACCCCATGCACACCTCCACCGGGGAAGGTGCCAGAAACAAGTTCTGTTGGTAGTTTTTACACTACCCCGGTAGGCAGCTGAAAGGCACCACAAAACTTGTTCTACCTGCTTTCTGGGCTGAGATGGGGAATCGCTGAATTTTGGACTCGGCTGGTGACAAAATGTTCCAAACACACCCCATGCACAACTCCTCCGGGGAAGGTGCCAGAAACGAGTTCTGTTGGTAGTTTTTACACTACCCCGGTAGGCAAGAGAAAGGCACCACAAAACTTGTTCTACCTGCTTTCTGGGCTGAGATGGAGAATCGCTGAATTTTGGACTCGGCTGGTGACAAAATGTTCCAAACACACCCCATGCACAACTCCACCGGAGAAGGTGCCAGAAACGAGTTCCGTTGGTAGTTTTTACAGTACCCCGGTAGGCAGCTGAAAGGCACCACAAAACTTGTTCTACCTGCTTTCTGGGCTGAGATGGAGAATCGCTGAATTTTGGACTCGGCTGGTGACAAAATGTTCCAAACACACCCCATGCACAGCTCCACCGGGGAAGGTGCCAGAAACGAGTTCTGTTGGTAGTTTTTACACTACCCCGGTAGGCAGCTGAAAGGCACCACAAAACTTGTTCTACCTGCTTTCTGGGCTGAGATGGGGAACGGCTGAATTTTGGACTCAGCTGGTGACAAAATGTTCCAAACACACCCCATGCACAACTCCACCGGAGAAGGTGCCAGAAACGAGTTCTGTTGGTAGTTTTTACACTACCCCGGTAGGCAGCTGAAAGGCACCACAAAACTTGTTCTACCTGCTTTCTGGGCTGAGATGGGGAATCGCTGAATTTTGGACTCGGCTGGTAACAAAATGTTCCAAACACACCCCATGCACAGCTCCACCGGGGAAGGTGCCAGAAACGAGGTCTGTTGGTAGTTTTTACACTACCCCGGTAGGCAAGAGAAAGGCACCACAAAACTTGTTCTACCTGCTTTCTGGGCTGAGATGGAGAATCGCTGAATTTTGGACTCGGCTGGTGACAAAATGTTCCAAACACACCCCATGCACAACTCCACCGGAGAAGGTGCCAGAAACGACTTCTGTTGGTAGTTTTTACACTACCCCGGTAGGCAGCTGAAAGGCACCACAAAACTTGTTCTACCTGCTTTCTGGGCTGAGATGGGGAATCGCTGAATTTTGGACTCGGCTGGTGACAAAATGTTCCAAACACACCCCACGCACAGCTCCACCGGGGAAGGTGCCAGAAACGAGTTCTGTTGGTAGTTTTTACACTACCCCGGTAGGCAGCTGAAAGGCACCACAAAACTTGTTCTACCTGCTTTCTGGGCTGAGATGGGGAACGGCTGAATTTTGGACTCAGCTGGTGACAAAATGTTCCAAACACACCCCATGCACACCTCCACTGGCAAAGGTGCCAGAAACGAGTTCTGTTGGTAGTTTTTACAGTACCCCGGTAGGCAGCTGAAAGGCACCACAAAACTTGTTCTACCTGCTTTCTGGGCTGAGATGGAGAATCGCTGAATTTTGGACTCGGCTGGTGACAAAATGTTCCAAACACACCCCATGCACAACTCCACCGGAGAAGGTGCCAGAAACGACTTCTGTTGGTAGTTTTTACAGTACCCCGGTAGGCAGCTGAAAGGCACCACAAAACTTGTTCTACCTGCTTTCTGGGCTGAGATGGGGAACAGCTGAATTTTGGACTCAGCTGGTGAAAAAATGTTCCAAACACACCCCATGCACAACTCCACCGGGGAAGGTGCCAGAAACGAATTCTGTTGGTAGTTTTTACACTACCCCGGTAGGCAGCTGAAAGGCACCACAAAAGTTTTTCTACCTGCTTTCTGGGCTGAGATGGGGAATCGCTGAATTTTGGACTCGGCTGGTGAAAAAATTTTCCAAACACACCCCATGCACAACTCCACCGGGGAAGGTGCCAGAAACGAGTTCTGTTGGTAGTTTTTACACTACCCCGGTAGGCAGCTGAAAGGCACCACAAAAGTTTTTCTACCTGCTTTCTGGGCTGAGATGGGGAATCGCTGAATTTTGTACTCGGCTGCTGACAAAATGTTCCAAACACACCCCATGCACAACTCCACCGGGGAAGGTGCCAGAAACGAGTTCTGTTGGTAGTTTTTACACTACCCCGGTAGGCAGCTGAAAGGCACCAGAAAACTTGTTCTACCTGCTTTCTGTGCTGAGATGGGGAACGGCTGAATTTTGGACTCAGCTGGTGACAAAATGTTCCAAACACACCCCATGCACACCTCCACTGGCAAAGGTGCCAGAAACGAGTTCTGTTGGTAGTTTTTACACTACCCCGGTAGGCAGCTGAAAGGCACCACAAAACTTGTTCTACCTGCTTTCTGGGCTGAGATGGGGAATCGCTGAATTTTGGACTCGGCTGGTGACAAAATGTTCCAAACACACCCCATGCACAACTCCTCCGGGGAAGGTGCCAGAAACGAGTTCTGTTGGTAGTTTTTACACTACCCCGGTAGGCAAGAGAAAGGCACCACAAAACTTGTTCTACCTGCTTTCTGGGCTGAGATGGAGAATCGCTGAATTTTGGACTCGGCTGGTGACAAAATGTTCCAAACACACCCCATGCACAACTCCACCGGAGAAGGTGCCAGAAACGAGTTCCGTTGGTAGTTTTTACAGTACCCCGGTAGGCAGCTGAAAGGCACCACAAAACTTGTTCTACCTGCTTTCTGGGCTGAGATGGAGAATCGCTGAATTTTGGACTCGGCTGGTGACAAAATGTTCCAAACACACCCCATGCACAGCTCCACCGGGGAAGGTGCCAGAAACGAGTTCTGTTGGTAGTTTTTACACTACCCCGGTAGGCAGCTGAAAGGCACCACAAAACTTGTTCTACCTGCTTTCTGGGCTGAGATGGGGAACGGCTGAATTTTGGACTCAGCTGGTGACAAAATGTTCCAAACACACCCCATGCACAACTCCTCCGGAGAAGGTGCCAGAAACGAGTTCTGTTGGTAGTTTTTACACTACCCCGGTAGGCAGCTGAAAGGCACCACAAAACTTGTTCTACCTGCTTTCTGGGCTGAGATGGGGAATCGCTGAATTTTGGACTCGGCTGGTAACAAAATGTTCCAAACACACCCCATGCACAGCTCCACCGGGGAAGGTGCCAGAAACGAGGTCTGTTGGTAGTTTTTACACTACCCCGGTAGGCAAGAGAAAGGCACCACAAAACTTGTTCTACCTGCTTTCTGGGCTGAGATGGAGAATCGCTGAATTTTGGACTCGGCTGGTGACAAAATGTTCCAAACACACCCCATGCACAACTCCACCGGAGAAGGTGCCAGAAACGACTTCTGTTGGTAGTTTTTACAGTACCCCGGTAGGCAGCTGAAAGGCACCACAAAACTTGTTCTACCTGCTTTCTGGGCTGAGATGGGGAACAGCTGAATTTTGGACTCGGCTGCTGACAAAATGTTCCAAACACACCCCATGCACAACTCCACCGGGGAAGGTGCCAGAAACGAGTTCTGTTGGTAGTTTTTACAGTACCCCGGTAGGCAGCTGAAAGGCACCACAAAACTTGTTCTACCTGCTTTCTGGGCTGAGATGGGGAATCGCTGAATTTTGGACTCGGCTGGTAACAAAATGTTCCAAACACACCCCATGCACAACTCCACCGGGGAAGGTGCCAGAAACGAGTTCTGTTGGTAGTTTTTACACTACCCCGGTAGGCAGCTGAAAGGCACCACAAAACTTGTTCTACCTGCTTTCTGGGCTGAGATGGGGAACGGCTGAATTTTGGACTCAGCTGGTGACAAAATGTTCCAAACACACCCCATGCACACCTCCACCGGGGAAGGTGCCAGAAACGAGTTCTGTTGGTAGTTTTTACACTACCCCGGTAGGCAGCTGAAAGGCACCACAAAACTTGTTGTACCTGCTTTCTGGGCTGAGATGGGGAACAGCTGAATTTTGGACTCGGGTGGTAACAAAATGTTCCAAACACACCCCATGCACAACTCCACCGGGGAAGGTGCCAGAAACGAGTTCTGTTGGTAGTTTTTACACTACCCCGGTAGGCAGCTGAAAGGCACCACAAAACTTGTTCTACCTGCTTTCTGGGCTGAGATGGGGAACGGCTGAATTTTGGACTCGGCTGGTAACAAAATGTTCCAAACACACCCCATGCACAGCTCCACCGGCAAAGGTGCCAGAAAGGAGTTCTGTTGGTAGTTTTTACACTACCCCGGTAGGCAGCTGAAAGGCACCACAAAACTTGTTCTACCTGCTTTCTGGGCTGAGATGGGGAACGGCTGAATTTTGGACTCAGCTGGTGACAAAATGTTCCAAACACACCCCATGCACAACTCCACCGGCAAAGGTGCCAGAAACGAGTTCTGTTGGTAGTTTTTACACTACCCCGGTAGGCAAGAGAAAGGCACCACAAAACTTGTTCTACCTGCTTTCTTGGCTGAGATGGGGAACGGCTGAATTTTGGACTCGGCTGGTGACAAAATGTTCCAAACACACCCCATGCACAGCTCCACAGGCAAAGGTGCCAGAAACGAGTTCTGTTGGTAGTTTTTACACTACCCCGGTAGGCAAGAGAAAGGCACCACAAAACTTGTTCTACCTGCTTTCTGGGCTGAGATGGAGAATCGCTGAATTTTGGACTCGGCTGGTGACAAAATGTTCCAAACACACCCCATGCACAACTCCACCGGGGAAGGTGCCAGAAACGAGTTCTGTTGGTAGTTTTTACACTACCCCGGTAGGCAGCTGAAAGGCACCACAAAACTTGTTCTACCTGCTTTCTGGGCTGAGATGGGGAATCGCTGAATTTTGGACTCGGCTGGTAACAAAATGTTCCAAACACACCCCATGCACAGCTCCACCGGGGAAGGTGCCAGAAACGAGTTCTGTTGGTAGTTTTTACACTACCCCGGTAGGCAGCTGAAAGGCACCACAAAACTTGTTCTACCTGCTTTCTGGGCTGAGATGGGGAACGGCTGAATTTTGGACTCGGCTGCAGACAAAATGTTCCAAACACACCCCATGCACAACTCCACCGGCAAAGGTGCCAGAAACGAGTTCTGTTGGTAGTTTTTACACTACCCCGGTAGGCAGATGAAAGGCACCACAAAACTTGTTCTACCTGCTTTCTGGGCTGAGATGGGGAATCGCTGAATTTTGGACTCGGCTGGTGACAAAATGTTCCAAACACACCCCATGCACAACTCCACCGGGGAAGGTGCCAGAAACGAGTTCTGTTGGTAGTTTTTACACTACCCCGGTAGGCAGCTGAAAGGCACCACAAAACTTGTTCTACCTGCTTTCTGGGCTGAGATGGGGAATCGCTGAATTTTGGACTCGGCTGGTAACAAAATGTTCCAAACACACCCCATGCACACCTCCACCGGCAAAGGTGCCAGAAACGAGTTCTGTTGGTAGTTTTTACACTACCCCGGTAGGCAGCTGAAAGGCACCAGAAAACTTGTTCTACCTGCTTTCTGGGCTGAGATGGGGAACGGCTGAATTTTGGACTCGGCTGCAGACAAAATGTTCCAAACACACCCCATGCACAACTCCACCGGCAAAGGTGCCAGAAACGAGTTCTGTTGGTAGTTTTTACACTACCCCGGTAGGCAGATGAAAGGCACCACAAAACTTGTTCTACCTGCTTTCTGGGCTGAGATGGGGAATCGCTGAATTTTGGACTCGGCTGCTGACAAAATGTTCCAAACACACCCCATGCACAACTCCTCCGGGGAAGGTGCCAGAAAGGAGTTCTGTTGGTAGTTTTTACAGTACCCCGGTAGGCAGCTGAAAGGCACCACAAAACTTGTTCTACCTGCTTTCTGGGCTGAGATGGGGAATCGCTGAATTTTGGACTCGGCTGGTGACAAAATGTTCCAAACACACCCCATGCACAACTCCACCGGGGAAGGTGCCAGAAACGAGTTCTGTTGGTAGTTTTTACACTACCCCGGTAGGCAAGAGAAAGGCACCACAAAACTTGTTCTACCTGCTTTCTGGGCTGAGATGGAGAATCGCTGAATTTTGGACTCGGCTGGTGACAAAATGTTCCAAACACACCCCATGCACAACTCCACCGGGGAAGGTGCCAGAAACGAGTTCTGTTGGTAGTTTTTACAGTACCCCAGTAGGCAGCTGAAAGGCACCACAAAAGTTTTTCTACCTGCTTTCTGGGCTTAGATGGGGATCAGCTGAATTTTGGACTCGGCTGGTGACAAAATGTTCCAAACACACCCCATGCACAACTCCACCGGAGAATGTGCCAGAAACGAGTTCTGTTGGTAGTTTTTACACTACCCCGGTAGGCAGCTGAAAGGCACCACAAAACTTGTTCTACCTGCTTTCTGGGCTGAGATGAGGAACAGCTGAATTTTGGACTCAGCTGGTGACAAAATGTTCCAAACACACCCCATGCACAACTCCTCCGGGGAAGGTGCCAGAAACGAGTTCTGTTGGTAGTTTTTACAGTGCTCCGGGAGGCAGCTGAAAGGCACCACAAAACTTGTTGTACCTGCTTTCTGGGCTGAGATGGGGAATGGCTGAATTTTGGACTCGGCTGGTAACAAAATGTTCCAAACACACCCCATGCACAGCTCCACCGGCAAAGGTGCCAGAAACGAGTTCTGTTGGTAGTTTTTACACTACCCCGGTAGGCAGCTGAAAGGCACCACAAAACTTGTTCTACCTGCTTTCTGGGCTGAGATGGGGAATCGCTGAATTTTGGACTCGGCTGGTAACAAAATGTTCCAAACACACCCCATGCACACCTCCACCGGCAAAGGTGCCAGAAACGAGTTCTGTTGGTAGTTTTTACACTACCCCGGTAGGCAGCTGAAAGGCACCACAAAACTTGTTCTACCTGCTTTCTGGGCTGAGATGAGGAACGGCTGAATTTTGGACTCGGCTGCTGACAAAATGTTCCAAACACACCCCATGCACAACTCCACCGGCAAAGGTGCCAGAAACGAGTTCTGTTGGTAGTTTTTACACTACCCCGGTAGGCAAGAGAAAGGCACCACAAAACTTGTTCTACCTGCTTTCTGGGCTGAGATGGAGAATCGCTGAATTTTGGACTCGGCTGCTGACAAAATGTTCCAAACACACCCCATGCACAACTCCACCGGGGAAGGTGCCAGAAACGAGTTCTGTTGGTAGTTTTTACACTACCCGGGTAGGCAAGAGAAAGGCACCACAAAACTTGTTCTACCTGCTTTCTGGGCTGAGATGGAGAATCGCTGAATTTTGGACTCGGCTGCTGACAAAATGTTCCAAACACACCCCATGCACAACTCCACCGGCAAAGGTGCCAGAAACGAGTTCTGTTGGTAGTTTTTACACTACCCCGGTAGGCAGCTGAAAGGCACCACAAAAGTTTTTCTACCTGCTTTCTGGGCTTAGATGGGGATCAGCTGAATTTTGGACTCGGCTGGTGACAAAATGTTCCAAACACACCCCATGCACAACTCCACCGGGGAAGGTGCCAGAAACGAGTTCTGTTGGTAGTTTTTACACTACCCCGGTAGGCAGCTGAAAGGCACCACAAAACATGTTGTACCTGCTTTCTGGGCTGAGATGGGGAACGGCTGAATTTTTTACTCGGCTGGTAACAAAATGTTCTAAACACACCCCATGCACAGCTCCACCGGGGAAGGTGCCAGAAACGAGTTCTGTTGGTAGTTTTTACACTACCCCGGTAGGCAAGAGAAAGGCACCACAAAACTTGTTCTACCTGCTTTCTGGGCTGAGATGGAGAATCGCTGAATTTTGGACTCGGCTGGTGACAAAATGTTCCAAACACACCCCATGCACAACTCCACCGGGGAAGGTGCCAGAAACGAGTTCTGTTGGTAGTTTTTACACTACCCCGGTAGGCAGCTGAAAGGCACCACAAAACTTGTTCTACCTGCTTTCTGGGCTGAGATGGGGAACGGCTGAATTTTGGACTCGGCTGGTGACAAAATGTTCCAAACACACCCCATGCACAACTCCACCGGGGAAGGTGCCAGAAACGAGTTCTGTTGGTAGTTTTTACACTACCCCGGTAGGCAGCTGAAAGGCACCACAAAACATGTTGTACCTGCTTTCTGGGCTGAGATGGGGAACGGCTGAATTTTTTACTCGGCTGGTAACAAAATGTTCTAAACACACCCCATGCACAGCTCCACCGGGGAAGGTGCCAGAAACGAGTTCTGTTCGTAGTTTTTACACTACCCCGGTAGGCAGCTGAAAGGCACCACAAAACTTGTTCTACCTGCTTTCTGGGCTGAGATGGGGAACGGCTGAATTTTGGACTCAGCTGGTGACAAAATGTTCCAAACACACCCCATGCACACCTCCACTGGCAAAGGTGCCAGAAACGAGTTCTGTTGGTAGTTTTACACTACCCCGGTAGGCAGCTGAAAGGCACCACAAAACTTGTTCTACCTGCTTTCTGGGCTGAGATGGGGAATCGCTGAATTTTGGACTCGGCTGGTAACAAAATGTTCCAAACACACCCCATGCACAACTCCTCCGGCAAAGGTGCCAGAAACGAGTTCTGTTGGTAGTTTTTACACTACCCCGGTAGGCAAGAGAAAGGCACCACAAAACTTGTTCTACCTGCTTTCTGGGCTGAGATGGGGAACGGCTGAATTTTGGACTCGGCTGGTGACAAAATGTTCCAAACACACCCCATGCACAACTCCACCGGGGAAGGTGCCAGAAACGAGTTCTGTTGGTAGTTTTTACACTACCCCGGTAGGCAGCTGAAAGGCACCACAAAACTTGTTCTACCTGCTTTCTGGGCTGAGATGGGGAACAGCTGAATTTTGGACTCGGCTGGTGACAAAATGTTCCAAACACACCCCATGCACAACTCCACCGGGGAAGGTGCCAGAAACGAGTTCTGTTGGTAGTTTTTACACTACCCCGGTAGGCAGCTGAAAGGCACCACAAAAGTTGTTCTACCTGCTTTCTGGGCTGAGATGGGGAACGGCTGAATTTTGGACTCGGCTGCTGACAAAATGTTCCAAACACACCCCATGCACAACTCCACCGGAGAAGGTGCCAGAAACGAGTTCTGTTGGTAGTTTTTACACTACCCCGGTAGGCAGCTGAAAGGCACCACAAAAGTTGTTCTACCTGCTTTCTGGGCTGAGATGGGGAACGGCTGAATTTTGGACTCGGCTGGTAACAAAATGTTCCAAACACACCCCATGCACAGCTCCACCGGCAAAGGTGCCAGAAACGAGTTCTGTTGGTAGTTTTTACACTACCCCGGTAGGCAGCTGAAAGGCACCACAAAACTTGTTCTACCTGCTTTCTGGGCTGAGATGGAGAATCGCTGAATTTTGGACTCGGCTGGTAACAAAATGTTCCAAACACACCCCATGCACAGCTCCACCGGCAAAGGTGCCAGAAACGAGTTCCGTTGGTAGTTTTTACAGTACCCCGGTAGGCAGCTGAAAGGCACCACAAAACTTGTTCTACCTGCTTTCTGGGCTGAGATGGAGAATCGCTGAATTTTGGAGTCGGCTGGTGACAAAATGTTCCAAACACACCCCATGCACAACTCCACCGGAGAAGGTGCCAGAAACGAGTTCTGTTGGTAGTTTTTACACTACCCCGGTAGGCAGCTGAAAGGCACCACAAAACTTGTTCTACCTGCTTTCTGGGCTGAGATGGGGAACGGCTGAATTTTGGACTCGGCTGGTAACAAAATGTTCCAAACACACCCCATGCACAGCTCCACCGGCAAAGGTGCCAGAAACGAGTTCTGTTGGTAGTTTTTACACTACCCCGGTAGGCAAGAGAAAGGCACCACAAAACTTTTTGTACCTGCTTTCTGGGCTGAGATGGGGAACGGCTGAATTTTGGACTCGGCTGGTAACAAAATGTTCCAAACACACCCCATGCACAGCTCCACCGGGGAAGGTGCCAGAAACGAGTTCTGTTGGTAGTTTTTACACTACCCCGGTAGGCAGCTGAAAGGCACCACAAAACTTGTTCTACCTGCTTTCTGGGCTGAGATGGGGAACGGCTGAATTTTGGACTCAGCTGGTGACAAAATGTTCCAAACACACCCCATGCACAACTCCACCGGGGAAGGTGCCAGAAACGAGTTCTGTTGGTAGTTTTTACACTACCCCGGTAGGCAAGAGAAAGGCACCACAAAACTTGTTCTACCTGCTTTCTGGGCTGAGATGGAGAATCGCTGAATTTTGGACTCGGCTGCTGACAAAATGTTCCAAACACACCCCATGCACAGCTCCACCGGGGAAGGTGCCAGAAACGAGTTCTGTTGGTAGTTTTTACACTACCCCGGTAGGCAGCTGAAAGGCACCACAAAAGTTGTTCTACCTGCTTTCTGGGCTTAGATGGGGATCAGCTGAATTTTGGACTCGGCTGCTGACAAAATGTTCCAAACACACCCCATGCACAACTCCACCGGGGAAGGTGCCAGAAACGAGTTCTGTTGGTAGTTTTTACACTACCCCGGTAGGCAGCTGAAAGGCACCACAAAACTTGTTCTACCTGCTTTCTGGGCTGAGATGGGGAACGGCTGAATTTTGGACTCAGCTGGTGACAAAATGTTCCAAACACACCCCATGCACAACTCCACCGGGGAAGGTGCCAGAAACGAGTTCTGTTGGTAGTTTTTACACTACCCCGGTAGGCAAGAGAAAGGCACCACAAAACTTGTTCTACCTGCTTTCTGGGCTGAGATGGAGAATCGCTGAATTTTGGACTCGGCTGCTGACAAAATGTTCCAAACACACCCCATGCACAGCTCCACCGGGGAAGGTGCCAGAAACGAGTTCTGTTGGTAGTTTTTACACTACCCCGGTAGGCAGCTGAAAGGCACCACAAAAGTTTTTCTACCTGCTTTCTGGGCTTAGATGGGGATCAGCTGAATTTTGGACTCGGCTGCTGACAAAATGTTCCAAACACACCCCATGCACAACTCCACCGGGGAAGGTGCCAGAAACGAGTTCTGTTGGTAGTTTTTACACTACCCCGGTAGGCAGCTGAAAGGCACCACAAAACTTGTTCTACCTGCTTTCTGGGCTGAGATGGGGAATCGCTGAATTTTGGACTCGGCTGGTAACAAAATGTTCCAAACACACCCCATGCACAACTCCACCGGGGAAGGTGCCAGAAACGAGTTCTGTTGGTAGTTTTTACACTACCCCGGTAGGCAAGAGAAAGGCACCACAAAACTTGTTCTACCTGCTTTCTGGGCTGAGATGGAGAATCGCTGAATTTTGGACTCGGCTGGTGACAAAATGTTCCAAACACACCCCATGCACAACTCCACCGGGGAAGGTGCCAGAAACGAGTTCTGTTGGTAGTTTTTACACTACCCCGGTAGGCAGCTGAAAGGCACCACAAAACTTGTTCTACCTGCTTTCTGGGCTGAGATGGGGAACAGCTGAATTTTGGACTCGGCTGGTGACAAAATGTTCCAAACACACCCCATGCACAACTCCACCGGGGAAGGTGCCAGAAACGAGTTCTGTTGGTAGTTTTTACACTACCCCGGTAGGCAGCTGAAAGGCACCACAAAACTTGTTCTACCTGCTTTCTGGGCTGAGATGGGGAACGGCTGAATTTTGGACTCGGCTGCTGACAAAATGTTCCAAACACACCCCATGCACAACTCCACCGGAGAAGGTGCCAGAAACGAGTTCTGTTGGTAGTTTTTACACTACCCCGGTAGGCAGCTGAAAGGCACCACAAAACTTGTTCTACCTGCTTTCTGGGCTGAGATGGAGAATCGCTGAATTTTGGACTCGGCTGCTGACAAAATGTTCCAAACACACCCCATGCACAACTCCACCGGAGAAGGTGCCAGAAACGAGTTCTGTTGGTAGTTTTTACACTACCCCGGTAGGCAGCTGAAAGGCACCACAAAACTTGTTCTACCTGCTTTCTGGGCTGAGATGGGGAACGGCTGAATTTTGGACTCGGCTGGTAACAAAATGTTCCAAACACACCCCATGCACAGCTCCACCGGCAAAGGTGCCAGAAACGAGTTCTGTTGGTAGTTTTTACACTACCCCGGTAGGCAGCTGAAAGGCACCACAAAACTTTTTGTACCTGCTTTCTGGGCTGAGATGGGGAACGGCTGAATTTTGGACTCGGCTGGTAACAAAATGTTCCAAACACACCCCATGCACAGCTCCACCGGGGAAGGTGCCAGAAACGAGTTCTGTTGGTAGTTTTTACACTACCCCGGTAGGCAGCTGAAAGGCACCACAAAAGTTGTTCTACCTGCTTTCTGGGCTGAGATGGGGAACGGCTGAATTTTGGACTCAGCTGGTGACAAAATGTTCCAAACACACCCCATGCACAACTCCACCGGGGAAGGTGCCAGAAACGAGTTCTGTTGGTAGTTTTTACACTACCCCGGTAGGCAAGAGAAAGGCACCACAAAACTTGTTCTACCTGCTTTCTGGGCTGAGATGGAAAATCGCTGAATTTTGGACTCGGCTGCTGACAAAATGTTCCAAACACACCCCATGCACAACTCCACCGGAGAAGGTGCCAGAAACGAGTTCTGTTGGTAGTTTTTACACTACCCCGGTAGGCAGCTGAAAGGCACCACAAAACTTGTTCTACCTGCTTTCTGGGCTTAGATGGGGATCAGCTGAATTTTGGACTCGGCTGCTGACAAAATGTTCCAAACACACCCCATGCACAACTCCACCGGGGAAGGTGCCAGAAACGAGTTCTGTTGGTAGTTTTTACACTACCCCGGTAGGCAGCTGAAAGGCACCACAAAACTTGTTCTACCTGCTTTCTGGGCTGAGATGGGGAACGGCTGAATTTTGGACTCAGCTGGTGACAAAATGTTCTAAACACACCCCATGCACAGCTCCACCGGGGAAGGTGCCAGAAACGAGTTCTTTTCGTAGTTTTTACACTACCCCGGTAGGCAGCTGAAAGGCACCACAAAACTTGTTCTACCTGCTTTCTGGGCTGAGATGGGGAACGGCTGAATTTTGGACTCAGCTGGTGACAAAATGTTCCAAACACACCCCATGCACACCTCCACTGGCAAAGGTGCCAGAAACGAGTTCTGTTGGTAGTTTTTACACTACCCCGGTAGGCAGCTGAAAGGCACCACAAAACTTGTTCTACCTGCTTTCTGGGCTGAGATGGGGAATCGCTGAATTTTGGACTCGGCTGGTAACAAAATGTTCCAAACACACCCCATGCACAACTCCACCGGGGAAGGTGCCAGAAACGAGTTCTGTTGGTAGTTTTTACACTACCCCGGTAGGCAAGAGAAAGGCACCACAAAACTTGTTCTACCTGCTTTCTGGGCTGAGATGGAGAATCGCTGAATTTTGGACTCGGCTGGTGACAAAATGTTCCAAACACACCCCATGCACAACTCCACCGGGGAAGGTGCCAGAAACGAGTTCTGTTGGTAGTTTTTACAGTACCCCAGTAGGCAGCTGAAAGGCACCACAAAAGTTTTTCTACCTGCTTTCTGGGCTTAGATGGGGATCAGCTGAATTTTGGACTCGGCTGGTGACAAAATGTTCCAAACACACCCCATGCACAACTCCACCGGAGAAGGTGCCAGAAACGAGTTCTGTTGGTAGTTTTTACACTACCCCGGTAGGCAGCTGAAAGGCACCACAAAACTTGTTCTACCTGCTTTCTGGGCTGAGATGGGGAACGGCTGAATTTTGGACTCGGCTGCAGACAAAATGTTCCAAACACACCCCATGCACAACTCCACCGGCAAAGGTGCCAGAAACGAGGTCTTTTGGTAGTTTTTACAGTACCCCGGTAGGCAGCTGAAAGGCACCACAAAACTTGTTCTACCTGCTTTCTGGGCTGAGATGGGGAATCGCTGAATTTTGGACTCGGCTGGTAACAAAATGTTCCAAACACACCCCATGCACAACTCCTCCGGCAAAGGTGCCAGAAACGAGTTCTGTTGGTAGTTTTTACACTACCCCGGTAGGCAGCTGAAAGGCACCACAAAACTTGTTCTACCTGCTTTCTGGGCTGAGATGGGGAACGGCTGAATTTTGGACTCGGCTGGTAACAAAATGTTCCAAACACACCCCCTGCACAACTCCACCGGGGAAGGTGCCAGAAACGAGTTCTGTTGGTAGTTTTTACACTACCCCGGTAGGCAGCTGAAAGGCACCACAAAAGTTTTTCTACCTGCTTTCTGGGCTGAGATGGGGAATCGCTGAATTTTGGACTCGGCTGGTGAAAAAATTTTCCAAACACACCCCATGCACACCTCCACCGGGGAAGGTGCCAGAAACGAGTTCTGTTGGTAGTTTTTACACTACCCCGGTAGGCAGCTGAAAGGCACCACAAAAGTTTTTCTACCTGCTTTCTGGGCTGAGATGGGGAATCGCTGAATTTTGTACTCGGCTGCTGACAAAATGTTCCAAACACACCCCATGCACACCTCCACCGGGGAAGGTGCCAGAAACGAGTTCTGTTGGTAGTTTTTACACTACCCCGGTAGGCAGCTGAAAGGCACCAGAAAACTTGTTCTACCTGCTTTCTGTGCTGAGATGGGGAACGGCTGAATTTTGGACTCAGCTGCTGACAAAATGTTCCAAACACACCCCATGCACAACTCCACCGGGGAAGGTGCCAGAAACGAGTTCTGTTGGTAGTTTTTACACTACCCCGGTAGGCAGCTGAAAGGCACCAGAAAACTTGTTCTACCTGCTTTCTGTGCTGAGATGGGGAACGGCTGAATTTTGGACTCAGCTGGTGACAAAATGTTCCAAACACACCCCATGCACACCTCCACCGGGGAAGGTGCCAGAAACAAGTTCTGTTGGTAGTTTTTACACTACCCCGGTAGGCAGCTGAAAGGCACCACAAAACTTGTTCTACCTGCTTTCTGGGCTGAGATGGGGAATCGCTGAATTTTGGACTCGGCTGGTGACAAAATGTTCCAAACACACCCCATGCACAACTCCTCCGGGGAAGGTGCCAGAAACGAGTTCTGTTGGTAGTTTTTACACTACCCCGGTAGGCAAGAGAAAGGCACCACAAAACTTGTTCTACCTGCTTTCTGGGCTGAGATGGAGAATCGCTGAATTTTGGACTCGGCTGGTGACAAAATGTTCCAAACACACCCCATGCACAACTCCACCGGAGAAGGTGCCAGAAATGAGTTCCGTTGGTAGTTTTTACAGTACCCCGGTAGGCAGCTGAAAGGCACCACAAAACTTGTTCTACCTGCTTTCTGGGCTGAGATGGAGAATCGCTGAATTTTGGACTCGGCTGGTGACAAAATGTTCCAAACACACCCCATGCACAGCTCCACCGGCAAAGCTGCCAGAAACGAGTTCTGTTGGTAGTTTTTACACTACCCCGGTAGGCAGCTGAAAGGCACCACAAAACTTGTTCTACCTGCTTTCTGGGCTGAGATGGGGAACGGCTGAATTTTGGACTCAGCTGGTGACAAAATGTTCCAAACACACCCCATGCACACCTCCACTGGCAAAGGTGCCAGAAACGAGTTCTGTTGGTAGTTTTTACACTACCCCGGTAGGCAGCTGAAAGGCACCACAAAACTTGTTCTACCTGCTTTCTGGGCTGAGATGGGGAATCGCTGAATTTTGGACTCGGCTGGTGACAAAATGTTCCAAACACACCCCATGCACAACTCCACCGGGGAAGGTGCCAGAAACGAGTTCCGTTGGTAGTTTTTACACTACCCCGGTAGGCAGCTGAAAGGCACCACAAAACTTGTTCTACCTGCTTTCGGGGCTGAGATGGGGAATCGCTGAATTTTGGACTCGGCTGGTGACAAAATGTTCCAAACACACCCCATGCACAACTCCACCGGGGAAGGTGCCAGAAACGAGTTCTGTTGGTAGTTTTTACACTACCCCGGTAGGCAGCTGAAAGGCACCACAAAACTTGTTCTACCTGCTTTCTGGGCTGAGATGGGGAATCGCTGAATTTTGGACTCGGCTGGTGACAAAATGTTCCAAACACACCCCATGCACAACTCCACCGGGGAAGGTGCCAGAAACGAGTTCTGTTGGTAGTTTTTACACTACCCCGGTAGGCAGCTGAAAGGCACCACAAAACTTGTTCTACCTGCTTTCTGGGCTGAGATGGGGAATCGCTGAATTTTGGACTCGGCTGGTAACAAAATGTTCCAAACACACCCCATGCACAACTCCACCGGGGAAGGTGCCAGAAACGAGTTCTGCTGGTAGTTTTTACACTACCCCGGTAGGCAGCTGAAAGGCACCAGAAAACTTGTTCTACCTGCTTTCTGGGCTGAGATGGGGAACGGCTGAATTTTGGACTCAGCTGGTGACAAAATGTTCCAAACACACCCCATGCACACCTCCACCGGGGAAGGTGCCAGAAACGAGTTCTGTTGGTAGTTTTTACACTACCCCGGTAGGCAGCTGAAAGGCACCACAAAACTTGTTGTACCTGCTTTCTGGGCTGAGATGGGGAACAGCTGAATTTTGGACTCGGCTGCTGACAAAATGTTCCAAACACACCCCATGCACAACTCCACCGGGGAAGGTGCCAGAAACGAGTTCTGTTGGTAGTTTTTACACTACCCCGGTAGGCAGCTGAAAGGCACCACAAAAGTTGTTCTACCTGCTTTCTGGGCTGAGATGGGGAACGGCTGAATTTTGGACTCGGCTGGTAACAAAATGTTCCAAACACACCCCATGCACAGCTCCACCGGCAAAGGTGCCAGAAAGGAGTTCTGTTGGTAGTTTTTACACTACCCCGGTAGGCAGCTGAAAGGCACCACAAAACTTGTTCTACCTGCTTTCTGGGCTGAGATGGGGAACGGCTGAATTTTGGACTCAGCTGGTGACAAAATGTTCCAAACACACCCCATGCACAACTCCACCGGCAAAGGTGCCAGAAACGAGTTCTGTTGGTAGTTTTTACACTACCCCGGTAGGCAAGAGAAAGGCACCACAAAACTTGTTCTACCTGCTTTCTTGGCTGAGATGGGGAACGGCTGAATTTTGGACTCGGCTGGTGACAAAATGTTCCAAACACACCCCATGCACAGCTCCACAGGCAAAGGTGCCAGAAACGAGTTCTGTTGGTAGTTTTTACACTACCCCGGTAGGCAAGAGAAAGGCACCACAAAACTTGTTCTACCTGCTTTCTGGGCTGAGATGGAGAATCGCTGAATTTTGGACTCGGCTGGTGACAAAATGTTCCAAACACACCCCATGCACAACTCCACCGGGGAAGGTGCCAGAAACGAGTTCTGTTGGTAGTTTTTACACTACCCCGGTAGGCAAGAGAAAGGCACCACAAAACTTGTTCTACCTGCTTTCTGGGCTGAGATGGGGATCAGCTGAATTTTGGACTCGGCTGGTGACAAAATGTTCCAAACACACCCCATGCACACCTCCACCGGCAAAGGTGCCAGAAACGAGTTCTGTTGGTAGTTTTTACACTACCCCGGTAGGCAGCTGAAAGGCACCACAAAACTTGTTCTACCTGCTTTCTGGGCTGAGATGGGGAACGGCTGAATTTTGGACTCGGCTGCAGACAAAATGTTCCAAACACACCCCATGCACAACTCCACCGGCAAAGGTGCCAGAAACGAGTTCTGTTGGTAGTTTTTACACTACCCCGGTAGGCAGATGAAAGGCACCACAAAACTTGTTCTACCTGCTTTCTGGGCTGAGATGGGGAATCGCTGAATTTTGGACTCGGCTGCTGACAAAATGTTCCAAACACACCCCATGCACAACTCCTCCGGGGAAGGTGCCAGAAAGGAGTTCTGTTGGTAGTTTTTACACTACCCCGGTAGGCAGCTGAAAGGCACCACAAAACTTGTTCTACCTGCTTTCTGGGCTGAGATGGGGAATCGCTGAATTTTGGACTCGGCTGGTGACAAAATGTTCCAAACACACCCCATGCACAACTCCACCGGGGAAGGTGCCAGAAACAAGTTCTGTTGGTAGTTTTTACACTACCCCGGTAGGCAAGAGAAAGGCACCACAAAACTTGTTCTACCTGCTTTCTGGGCTGAGATGGAGAATCGCTGAATTTTGGACTCGGCTGGTGACAAAATGTTCCAAACACACCCCATGCACAACTCCACCGGGGAAGGTGCCAGAAACGAGTTCTGTTGGTAGTTTTTACAGTACCCCAGTAGGCAGCTGAAAGGCACCACAAAAGTTTTTCTACCTGCTTTCTGGGCTTAGATGGGGATCAGCTGAATTTTGGACTCGGCTGGTGACAAAATGTTCCAAACACACCCCATGCACAACTCCACCGGAGAATGTGCCAGAAACGAGTTCTGTTGGTAGTTTTTACAGTACCCCGGTAGGCAGCTGAAAGGCACCACAAAAGTTGTTCTACCTGCTTTCTGGGCTGAGATGGGGAACGGCTGAATTTTGGACTCGGCTGCAGACAAAATGTTCCAAACACACCCCATGCACAACTCCACCGGGGAAGGTGCCAGAAACGAGTTCTGTTGGTAGTTTTTACACTACCCCGGTAGGCAGCTGAAAGGCACCACAAAACTTGTTCTACCTGCTTTCTGGGCTGAGATGGGGAATCGCTGAATTTTGGACTCGGCTGGTGACAAAATGTTCCAAACACACCCCATGCACAACTCCACCGGGGAAGGTGCCAGAAACGAGTTCTGTTGGTAGTTTTTACACTACCCCGGTAGGCAGCTGAAAGGCACCACAAAACTTGTTCTACCTGCTTTCTGGGCTGAGATGGAGAATCGCTGAATTTTGGACTCGGCTGGTAACAAAATGTTCCAAACACACCCCATGCACAACTCCTCCGGGGAAGGTGCCAGAAACGAGTTCTGTTGGTAGTTTTTACACTACCCCGGTAGGCAAGAGAAAGGCACCACAAAACTTGTTCTACCTGCTTTCTGGGCTGAGATGGAGAATCGCTGAATTTTGGACTCGGCTGCTGACAAAATGTTCCAAACACACCCCATGCACAACTCCACCGGGGAAGGTGCCAGAAACGAGTTCTGTTGGTAGTTTTTACAGTACCCCAGTAGGCAGCTGAAAGGCACCACAAAAGTTTTTCTACCTGCTTTCTGGGCTTAGATGGGGATCAGCTGAATTTTGGACTCGGCTGGTGACAAAATGTTCCAAACACACCCCATGCACAACTCCACCGGAGAATGTGCCAGAAACGAGTTCTGTTGGTAGTTTTTACAGTACCCCGGTAGGCAGCTGAAAGGCACCACAAAACTTGTTCTACCTGCTTTCTGGGCTGAGATGGGGAACAGCTGAATTTTGGACTCAGCTGGTGACAAAATGTTCCAAACACACCCCATGAACAACTCCTCCGGGGAAGGTGCCAGAAACGAGTTCTGTTGGTAGTTTTTACAGTGCTCCGGGAGGCAGCTGAAAGGCACCACAAAACTTGTTGTACCTGCTTTCTGGGCTGAGATGGGGAACGGCTGAATTTTGGACTCGGCTGGTAACAAAATGTTCCAAACACACCCCATGCACAGCTCCACCGGCAAAGGTGCCAGAAACGAGTTCTGTTGGTAGTTTTTACACTACCCCGGTAGGCAGCTGAAAGGCACCACAAAACTTGTTCTACCTGCTTTCTGGGCTGAGATGGGGAATCGCTGAATTTTGGACTCGGCTGGTAACAAAATGTTCCAAACACACCCCATGCACACCTCCACCGGCAAAGGTGCCAGAAACGAGTTCTGTTGGTAGTTTTTACACTACCCCGGTAGGCAGCTGAAAGGCACCACAAAACTTGTTCTACCTGCTTTCTGGGCTGAGATGGGGAACGGCTGAATTTTGGACTCGGCTGCAGACAAAATGTTCCAAACACACCCCATGCACAGCTCCACCGGGGAAGGTGCCAGAAACGAGGTCTGTTGGTAGTTTTTACACTACCCCGGTAGGCAAGAGAAAGGCACCACAAAACTTGTTCTACCTGCTTTCTGGGCTGAGATGGAGAATCGCTGAATTTTGGACTCGGCTGCTGACAAAATGTTCCAAACACACCCCATGCACAACTCCACCGGGGAAGGTGCCAGAAACGAGTTCTGTTGGTAGTTTTTACACTACCCCGGTAGGCAAGAGAAAGGCACCACAAAACTTGTTCTACCTGCTTTCTGGGCTGAGATGGAGAATCGCTGAATTTTGGACTCGGCTGCTGACAAAATGTTCCAAACACACCCCATGCACAACTCCACCGGCAAAGGTGCCAGAAACGAGTTCTGTTGGTAGTTTTTACACTACCCCGGTAGGCAGCTGAAAGGCACCACAAAAGTTTTTCTACCTGCTTTCTGGGCTTAGATGGGGATCAGCTGAATTTTGGACTCGGCTGCTGACAAAATGTTCCAAACACACCCCATGCACAACTCCACCGGGGAAGGTGCCAGAAACGAGTTCTGTTGGTAGTTTTTACACTATCCCGGTAGGCAGCTGAAAGGCACCACAAAACATGTTGTACCTGCTTTCTGGGCTGAGATGGGGAACGGCTGAATTTTTTACTCGGCTGGTAACAAAATGTTCTAAACACACCCCATGCACAGCTCCACCGGGGAAGGTGCCAGAAACGAGTTCTGTTCGTAGTTTTTACACTACCCCGGTAGGCAGCTGAAAGGCACCACAAAACTTGTTCTACCTGCTTTCTGGGCTGAGATGGGGAACGGCTGAATTTTGGACTCAGCTGGTGACAAAATGTTCCAAACACACCCCATGCACACCTCCACCGGCAAAGGTGCCAGAAACGAGTTCTGTTGGTAGTTTTTACACTACCCCGGTAGGCAGCTGAAAGGCACCACAAAACTTGTTCTACCTGCTTTCTGGGCTGAGATGGGGAATCGCTGAATTTTGGACTCGGCTGGTAACAAAATGTTCCAAACACACCCCATGCACAACTCCTCCGGCAAAGGTGCCAGAAACGAGTTCTGTTGGTAGTTTTTACACTACCCCGGTAGGCAAGAGAAAGGCACCACAAAACTTGTTCTACCTGCTTTCTGGGCTGAGATGGAGAATCGCTGAATTTTGGACTCGGCTGGTGACAAAATGTTCCAAACACACCCCATGCACAACTCCACCGGGGAAGGTGCCAGAAACGAGTTCTGTTGGTAGTTTTTACACTACCCCGGTAGGCAGCTGAAAGGCACCACAAAACTTGTTCTACCTGCTTTCTGGGCTGAGATGGGGAACAGCTGAATTTTGGACTCGGCTGGTGACAAAATGTTCCAAACACACCCCATGCACAACTCCACCGGGGAAGGTGCCAGAAACGAGTTCTGTTGGTAGTTTTTACACTACCCCGGTAGGCAGCTGAAAGGCACCACAAAAGTTGTTCTACCTGCTTTCTGGGCTGAGATGGAGAATCGCTGAATTTTGGACTTGGCTGGTGACAAAATGTTCCAAACACACCCCATGCACAACTCCACCGGGGAAGGTGCCAGAAACGAGTTCTGTTGGTAGTTTTTACACTACCCCGGTAGGCAGCTGAAAGGCACCACAAAACTTGTTCTACCTGCTTTCTGGGCTGAGATGGGGAACAGCTGAATTTTGGACTCAGCTGGTGACAAAATGTTCCAAACACACCCCATGAACAACTCCTCCGGGGAAGGTGCCAGAAACGAGTTCTGTTGGTAGTTTTTACAGTGCTCCGGGAGGCAGCTGAAAGGCACCACAAAACTTGTTCTACCTGCTTTCTGGGCTGAGATGGAGAATCGCTGAATTTTGGACTCGGCTGGTAACAAAATGTTCCAAACACACCCCATGCACAGCTCCACCGGCAAAGGTGCCAGAAACGAGTTCTGTTGGTAGTTTTTACACTACCCCGGTAGGCAGCTGAAAGGCACCACAAAACTTGTTCTACCTGCTTTCTGGGCTGAGATGGGGAATCGCTGAATTTTGGACTCGGCTGGTAACAAAATGTTCCAAACACACCCCATGCACACCTCCACCGGCAAAGGTGCCAGAAACGAGTTCTGTTGGTAGTTTTTACACTACCCCGGTAGGCAGCTGAAAGGCACCACAAAACTTGTTCTACCTGCTTTCTGGGCTGAGATGGGGAACGGCTGAATTTTGGACTCGGCTGCAGACAAAATGTTCCAAACACACCCCATGCACAACTCCACCGGGGAAGGTGCCAGAAACGAGTTCTGTTGGTAGTTTTTACACTACCCCGGTAGGCAAGAGAAAGGCACCACAAAACTTGTTCTACCTGCTTTCTGGGCTGAGATGGAGAATCGCTGAATTTTGGACTCGGCTGGTGACAAAATGTTCCAAACACACCCCATGCACAACTCCACCGGGGAAGGTGCCAGAAACGAGTTCTGTTGGTAGTTTTTACACTACCCCGGTAGGCAAGAGAAAGGCACCACAAAACTTGTTCTACCTGCTTTCTGGGCTGAGATGGAGAATCGCTGAATTTTGGACTCGGCTGCTGACAAAATGTTCCAAACACACCCCATGCACAACTCCACCGGCAAAGGTGCCAGAAACGAGTTCTGTTGGTAGTTTTTACACTACCCCGGTAGGCAGCTGAAAGGCACCACAAAAGTTTTTCTACCTGCTTTCTGGGCTTAGATGGGGATCAGCTGAATTTTGGACTCGGCTGCTGACAAAATGTTCCAAACACACCCCATGCACAACTCCACCGGGGAAGGTGCCAGAAACGAGTTCTGTTGGTAGTTTTTACACTACCCCGGTAGGCAGCTGAAAGGCACCACAAAAGTTTTTCTACCTGCTTTCTGGGCTGAGATGGGGAACGGCTGAATTTTGGACTCGGCTGCTGACAAAATGTTCCAAACACACCCCATGCACAACTCCTCCGGGGAAGGTGCCAGAAACGAGTTCTGTTGGTAGTTTTTACACTACCCCGGTAGGCAGCTGAAAGGCACCACAAAACTTGTTCTACCTGCTTTCTGGGCTGAGATGGGGAACGGCTGAATTTTGGACTCAGCTGGTGACAAAATGTTCCAAACACACCCCATGCACAGCTCCACTGGCAAAGGTGCCAGAAACGAGTTCTGTTGGTAGTTTTTACACTACCCCGGTAGGCAGCTGAAAGGCACCACAAAACTTGTTCTACCTGCTTTCTGGGCTGAGATGGGGAATCGCTGAATTTTGGACTCGGCTGGTAACAAAATGTTCCAAACACACCCCATGCACAACTCCTCCGGCAAAGGTGCCAGAAACGAGTTCTGTTGGTAGTTTTTACACTACCCCGGTAGGCAAGAGAAAGGCACCACAAAACTTGTTCTACCTGCTTTCTGGGCTGAGATGGAGAATCGCTGAATTTTGGACTCGGCTGGTGACAAAATGTTCCAAACACACCCCATGCACAACTCCACCGGGGAAGGTGCCAGAAACGAGTTCTGTTGGTAGTTTTTACAGTACCCCGGTAGGCAGCTGAAAGGCACCACAAAACTTGTTCTACCTGCTTTCTGGGCTGAGATGGGGAACGGCTGAATTTTGGACTCGGCTGCAGACAAAATGTTCCAAACACACCCCATGCACAACTCCACCGGCAAAGGTGCCAGAAACGAGTACTGTTGGTAGTTTTTACACTACCCCGGTAGGCAGCTGAAAGGCACCACAAAACATGTTGTACCTGCTTTCTGGGCTGAGATGGGGAACGGCTGAATTTTTTACTCGGCTGGTAACAAAATGTTCTAAACACACCCCATGCACAGCTCCACCGGGGAAGGTGCCAGAAACGAGTTCTGTTCGTAGTTTTTACACTACCCCGGTAGGCAGATGAAAGGCACCACAAAACTTGTTCTACCTGCTTTCTGGGCTGAGATGGGGAACGGCTGAATTTTGGACTCAGCTGGTGACAAAATGTTCCAAACACACCCCATGCACACCTCCACCGGCAAAGGTGCCAGAAACGAGTTCTGTTGGTAGTTTTTACACTACCCCGGTAGGCAGCTGAAAGGCACCACAAAACTTGTTCTACCTGCTTTCTGGGCTGAGATGGGGAATCGCTGAATTTTGGACTCGGCTGGTAACAAAATGTTCCAAACACACCCCATGCACAACTCCACCGGGGAAGGTGCCAGAAAGGAGTTCTGTTGGTAGTTTTTACACTACCCCGGTAGGCAAGAGAAAGGCACCACAAAACTTGTTCTACCTGCTTTCTGGGCTGAGATGGAGAATCGCTGAATTTTGGACTCGGCTGGTGACAAAATGTTCCAAACACACCCCATGCACAACTCCACCGGGGAAGGTGCCAGAAACGAGTTCTGTTGGTAGTTTTTACACTACCCCGGTAGGCAGCTGAAAGGCACCACAAAACTTGTTCTACCTGCTTTCTGGGCTGAGATGGGGAACAGCTGAATTTTGGACTCGGCTGGTGACAAAATGTTCCAAACACACCCCATGCACAACTCCACCGGGGAAGGTGCCAGAAACGAGTTCTGTTGGTAGTTTTTACACTACCCCGGTAGGCAGCTGAAAGGCACCACAAAAGTTGTTCTACCTGCTTTCTGGGCTGAGATGGGGAATGGCTGAATTTTGGACTCGGCTGCTGACAAAATGTTCCAAACACACCCCATGCACAACTCCACCGGAGAAGGTGCCAGAAACGAGTTCTGTTGGTAGTTTTTACACTACCCCGGTAGGCAGCTGAAAGGCACCACAAAACTTGTTCTACCTGCTTTCTGGGCTGAGATGGGGAACGGCTGAATTTTGGACTCGGCTGGTAACAAAATGTTCCAAACACACCCCATGCACAGCTCCACCGGCAAAGGTGCCAGAAACGAGTTCTGTTGGTAGTTTTTACACTACCCCGGTAGGCAGCTGAAAGGCACCACAAAACTTGTTCTACCTGCTTTCTGGGCTGAGATGGGGAACGGCTGAATTTTGGACTCAGCTGGTGACAAAATGTTCCAAACACACCCCATGCACACCTCCACCGGCAAAGGTGCCAGAAACGAGGTCTGTTGGTAGTTTTTACACTACCCCGGTAGGCAGCTGAAAGGCACCACAAAACTTGTTCTACCTGCTTTCTGGGCTGAGATGGAGAATCGCTGAATTTTGGACTCGGCTGGTGACAAAATGTTCCAAACACACCCCATGCACAACTCCACCGGGGAAGGTGCCAGAAACGAGTTCCGTTGGTAGTTTTTACACTACCCCGGTAGGCAGCTGAAAGGCACCACAAAACTTGTTCTACCTGCTTTCTGGGCTGAGATGGGGAATCGCTGAATTTTGGACTCGGCTGGTAACAAAATGTTCCAAACACACCCCATGCACACCTCCACCGGCAAAGGTGCCAGAAACGAGTTCTGTTGGTAGTTTTTACACTACCCCGGTAGGCAGCTGAAAGGCACCACAAAACTTGTTCTACCTGCTTTCTGGGCTGAGATGGGGAACGGCTGAATTTTGGACTCGGCTGCAGACAAAATGTTCCAAACACACCCCATGCACAACTCCACCGGGGAAGGTGCCAGAAACGAGTTCTGTTGGTAGTTTTTACACTACCCCGGTAGGCAAGAGAAAGGCACCACAAAACTTGTTCTACCTGCTTTCTGGGCTGAGATGGAGAATCGCTGAATTTTGGACTCGGCTGGTGACAAAATGTTCCAAACACACCCCATGCACAACTCCACCGGGGAAGGTGCCAGAAACGAGTTCTGTTGGTAGTTTTTACACTACCCCGGTAGGCAAGAGAAAGGCACCACAAAACTTGTTCTACCTGCTTTCTGGGCTGAGATGGAGAATCGCTGAATTTTGGACTCGGCTGCTGACAAAATGTTCCAAACACACCCCATGCACAACTCCACCGGCAAAGGTGCCAGAAACGAGTTCTGTTGGTAGTTTTTACACTACCCCGGTAGGCAGCTGAAAGGCACCACAAAAGTTTTTCTACCTGCTTTCTGGGCTTAGATGGGGATCAGCTGAATTTTGGACTCGGCTGCTGACAAAATGTTCCAAACACACCCCATGCACAACTCCACCGGGGAAGGTGCCAGAAACGAGTTCTGTTGGTAGTTTTTACACTACCCCGGTAGGCAGCTGAAAGGCACCACAAAACATGTTGTACCTGCTTTCTGGGCTGAGATGGGGAACGGCTGAATTTTTTACTCGGCTGGTAACAAAATGTTCTAAACACACCCCATGCACAGCTCCACCGGGGAAGGTGCCAGAAACGAGTTCTGTTCGTAGTTTTTACAGTACCCCGGTAGGCAGCTGAAAGGCACCACAAAACTTGTTCTACCTGCTTTCTGGGCTGAGATGGGGAACGGCTGAATTTTGGACTCAGCTGGTGACAAAATGTTCCAAACACACCCCATGCACACCTCCACCGGCAAAGGTGCCAGAAACGAGTTCTGTTGGTAGTTTTTACACTACCCCGGTAGGCAGCTGAAAGGCACCACAAAACTTGTTCTACCTGCTTTCTGGGCTGAGATGGGGAATCGCTGAATTTTGGACTCGGCTGGTAACAAAATGTTCCAAACACACCCCATGCACAACTCCTCCGGCAAAGGTGCCAGAAACGAGTTCTGTTGGTAGTTTTTACACTACCCCGGTAGGCAAGAGAAAGGCACCACAAAACTTGTTCTACCTGCTTTCTGGGCTGAGATGGGGAACAGCTGAATTTTGGACTCGGCTGGTGACAAAATGTTCCAAACACACCCCATGCACAACTCCACCGGGGAAGGTGCCAGAAACGAGTTCTGTTGGTAGTTTTTACACTACCCCGGTAGGCAGCTGAAAGGCACCACAAAACTTGTTCTACCTGCTTTCTGGGCTGAGATGGAGAATCGCTGAATTTTGGACTCGGCTGGTGACAAAATGTTCCAAACACACCCCATGCACAACTCCACCGGGGAAGGTGCCAGAAACGAGTTCTGTTGGTAGTTTTTACACTACCCCGGTAGGCAGCTGAAAGGCACCACAAAACTTGTTCTACCTGCTTTCTGGGCTGAGATGGGGATCAGCTGAATTTTGGACTCGGCTGCTGACAAAATGTTCCAAACACACCCCATGCACAACTCCACCGGGGAAGGTGCCAGAAACGAGTTCTGTTTGTAGTTTTTACACTACCCCGGTAGGCAGCTGAAAGGCACCACAAAACTTGTTCTACCTGCTTTCTGGGCTGAGATGGGGAATCGCTGAATTTTGGACTCGGCTGGTAACAAAATGTTCCAAACACACCCCATGCACAACTCCTCCGGCAAAGGTGCCAGAAACGAGTTCTGTTGGTAGTTTTTACACTACCCCGGTAGGCAAGAGAAAGGCACCACAAAACTTGTTCTACCTGCTTTCTGGGCTGAGATGGAGAATCGCTGAATTTTGGACTCGGCTGGTGACAAAATGTTCCAAACACACCCCATGCACAACTCCACCGGGGAAGGTGCCAGAAACGAGTTCTGTTGGTAGTTTTTACAGTACCCCGGTAGGCAGCTGAAAGGCACCACAAAACTTGTTCTACCTGCTTTCTGGGCTGAGATGGGGAACGGCTGAATTTTGGACTCGGCTGGTGACAAAATGTTCCAAACACACCCCATGCACAACTCCACCGGGGAAGGTGCCAGAAACGAGTTCTGTTGGTAGTTTTTACACTACCCCGGTAGGCAGCTGAAAGGCACCACAAAACATGTTGTACCTGCTTTCTGGGCTGAGATGGGGAACGGCTGAATTTTTTACTCGGCTGGTAACAAAATGTTCTAAACACACCCCATGCACAGCTCCACCGGGGAAGGTGCCAGAAACGAGTTCTGTTCGTAGTTTTTACACTACCCCGGTAGGCAGCTGAAAGGCACCACAAAACTTGTTCTACCTGCTTTCTGGGCTGAGATGGGGAACGGCTGAATTTTGGACTCAGCTGGTGACAAAATGTTCCAAACACACCCCATGCACACCTCCACCGGGGAAGGTGCCAGAAACGAGTTCTGTTGGTAGTTTTTACACTACCCCGGTAGGCAGCTGAAAGGCACCACAAAACTTGTTCTACCTGCTTTCTGGGCTGAGATGGGGAATCGCTGAATTTTGGACTCGGCTGGTAACAAAATGTTCCAAACACACCCCATGCACAACTCCTCCGGCAAAGGTGCCAGAAAGGAGTTCTGTTGGTAGTTTTTACACTACCCCGGTAGGCAAGAGAAAGGCACCACAAAACTTGTTCTACCTGCTTTCTGGGCTGAGATGGAGAATCGCTGAATTTTGGACTCGGCTGGTGACAAAATGTTCCAAACACACCCCATGCACAACTCCACCGGGGAAGGTGCCAGAAACGAGTTCTGTTGGTAGTTTTTACACTACCCCGGTAGGCAGCTGAAAGGCACCACAAAAGTTTTTCTACCTGCTTTCTGGGCTTAGATGGGGATCAGCTGAATTTTGGACTCGGCTGCTGACAAAATGTTCCAAACACACCCCATGCACAACTCCACCGGGGAAGGTGCCAGAAACGAGTTCTGTTGGTAGTTTTTACACTACCCCGGTAGGCAGCTGAAAGGCACCACAAAACATGTTGTACCTGCTTTCTGGGCTGAGATGGGGAACGGCTGAATTTTTTACTCGGCTGGTAACAAAATGTTCTAAACACACCCCATGCACAGCTCCACCGGGGAAGGTGCCAGAAACGAGTTCTGTTCGTAGTTTTTACACTACCCCGGTAGGCAGCTGAAAGGCACCACAAAACTTGTTCTACCTGCTTTCTGGGCTGAGATGGGGAACGGCTGAAGTTTGGACTCAGCTGGTGACAAAATGTTCCAAACACACCCCATGCACACCTCCACTGGCAAAGGTGCCAGAAACGAGTTCTGTTGGTAGTTTTTACACTACCCCGGTAGGCAGCTGAAAGGCACCACAAAACTTGTTCTACCTGCTTTCTGGGCTGAGATGGGGAATCGCTGAATTTTGGACTCGGCTGGTAACAAAATGTTCCAAACACACCCCATGCACAACTCCTCCGGCAAAGGTGCCAGAAACGAGTTCTGTTGGTAGTTTTTACACTACCCCGGTAGGCAGCTGAAAGGCACCACAAAACTTGTTCTACCTGCTTTCTGGGCTGAGATGGGGAACGGCTGAATTTTTTACTCGGCTGGTAACAAAATGTTCTAAACACACCCCATGCACAGCTCCACCGGGGAAGGTGCCAGAAACGAGTTCTGTTCGTAGTTTTTACACTACCCCGGTAGGCAGCTGAAAGGCACCACAAAACTTGTTCTACCTGCTTTCTGGGCTGAGATGGGGAACGGCTGAATTTTGGACTCAGCTGGTGACAAAATGTTCCAAACACACCCCATGCACAACTCCACCGGAGAAGGTGCCAGAAACGAGTTCTGTTGGTAGTTTTTACACTACCCCGGTAGGCAGCTGAAAGGCACCACAAAACTTGTTCTACCTGCTTTCTGGGCTGAGATGGGGAATCGCTGAATTTTGGACTCGGCTGGTAACAAAATGTTCCAAACACACCCCATGCACAACTCCTCCGGCAAAGGTGCCAGAAACGAGGTCTGTTGGTAGTTTTTACACTACCCCGGTAGGCAAGAGAAAGGCACCACAAAACTTGTTCTACCTGCTTTCTGGGCTGAGATGGAGAATCGCTGAATTTTGGACTCGGCTGGTGACAAAATGTTCCAAACACACCCCATGCACAACTCCACCGGGGAAGGTGCCAGAAACGAGTTCTGTTGGTAGTTTTTACACTACCCCAGTAGGCAGCTGAAAGGCACCACAAAACTTGTTCTACCTGCTTTCTGGGCTGAGATGGGGAACAGCTGAATTTTGGACTCGGCTGGTGACAAAATGTTCCAAACACACCCCATGCACAACTCCACCGGGGAAGGTGCCAGAAACGAGTTCTGTTGGTAGTTTTTACACTACCCCGGTAGGCAGCTGAAAGGCACCACAAAAGTTTTTCTACCTGCTTTCTGGGCTGAGATGGGGAACGGCTGAATTTTGGACTCGGCTGGTGACAAAATGTTCCAAACACACCCCATGCACAACTCCACCGGAGAAGGTGCCAGAAACGAGTTCTGTTGGTAGTTTTTACACTACCCCGGTAGGCAGCTGAAAGGCACCACAAAAGTTGTTCTACCTGCTTTCTGGGCTGAGATGGGGAACGGCTGAATTTTGGACTCGGCTGGTAACAAAATGTTCCAAACACACCCCATGCACAGCTCCACCGGGGAAGGTGCCAGAAACGAGTTCTGTTGGTAGTTTTTACACTACCCCGGTAGGCAGCTGAAAGGCACCACAAAACTTGTTCTACCTGCTTTCTGGGCTGAGATGGGGAACGGCTGAATTTTGGACTCAGCTGGTGACAAAATGTTCCAAACACACCCCATGCACACCTCCACCGGCAAAGGTGCCAGAAACGAGGTCTGTTGGTAGTTTTTACACTACCCCGGTAGGCAGCTGAAAGGCACCACAAAACTTGTTCTACCTGCTTTCTGGGCTGAGATGGGGAACGGCTGAATTTTGGACTCGGCTGGTGACAAAATGTTCCAAACACACCCCATGCACAACTCCACCGGGGAAGGTGCCAGAAACGAGTTCTGTTGGTAGTTTTTACACTACCCCGGTAGGCAGCTGAAAGGCACCACAAAACTTGTTCTACCTGCTTTCTGGGCTGAGATGGAGAATCGCTGAATTTTGGACTCGGCTGGTGACAAAATGTTCCAAACACACCCCATGCACAACTCCACCGGGGAAGGTGCCAGAAACGAGTTCTGTTGGTAGTTTTTACACTACCCCGGTAGGCAGCTGAAAGGCACCACAAAACTTGTTCTACCTGCTTTCTGGGCTGAGATGGGGAACAGCTGAATTTTGGACTCAGCTGGTGAAAAAATGTTCCAAACACACCCCCTGCACAACTCCACCGGGGAAGGTGCCAGAAACAAATTCTGTTGGTAGTTTTTACACTACCCCGGTAGGCAGCTGAAAGGCACCACAAAAGTTTTTCTACCTGCTTTCTGGGCTGAGATGGGGAATCGCTGAATTTTGGACTCGGCTGGTGAAAAAATTTTCCAAACACACCCCATGCACACCTCCACCGGGGAAGGTGCCAGAAACGAGTTCTGTTGGTAGTTTTTACACTACCCCGGTAGGCAGCTGAAAGGCACCACAAAAGTTTTTCTACCTGCTTTCTGGGCTGAGATGGGGAATCGCTGAATTTTGTACTCGGCTGCTGACAAAATGTTCCAAACACACCCCATGCACAACTCCACCGGGGAAGGTGCCAGAAACGAGTTCTGTTGGTAGTTTTTACACTACCCCGGTAGGCAGCTGAAAGGCACCAGAAAACTTGTTCTACCTGCTTTCTGGGCTGAGATGGGGAATCGCTGAATTTTGGACTCGGCTGGTGACAAAATGTTCCAAACACACCCCATGCACAACTCCTCCGGGGAAGGTGCCAGAAATGAGTTCTGTTGGTAGTTTTTACACTACCCCGGTAGGCAGCTGAAAGGCACCACAAAACTTGTTCTACCTGCTTTCTGGGCTGAGATGGAGAATCGCTGAATTTTGGACTCGGCTGGTGACAAAATGTTCCAAACACACCCCATGCACAACTCCACCGGAGAAGGTGCCAGAAACGAGTTCCGTTGGTAGTTTTTACAGTACCCCGGTAGGCAGCTGAAAGGCACCACAAAACTTGTTCTACCTGCTTTCTGGGCTGAGATGGAGAATCGCTGAATTTTGGACTCGGCTGCTGACAAAATGTTCCAAACACACCCCATGCACAGCTCCACCGGGGAAGGTGCCAGAAATGAGTTCTGTTGGTAGTTTTTACACTACCCCGGTAGGCAGCTGAAAGGCACCACAAAACTTGTTCTACCTGCTTTCTGGGCTGAGATGGGGAACAGCTGAATTTTGGACTCAGCTGCTGACAAAATGTTCCAAACACACCCCATGCACAACTCCACCGGGGAAGGTGCCAGAAACGAGTTCTGTTGGTAGTTTTTACAGTACCCCGGTAGGCAGCTGAAAGGCACCACAAAAGTTGTTCTACCTGCTTTCTGGGCTGAGATGGGGAATCGCTGAATTTTGGACTCGGCTGGTAACAAAATGTTCCAAACACACCCCATGCACAGCTCCACCGGCAAAGGTGCCAGAAAGGAGTTCTGTGGTAGTTTTTACACTACCCCGGTAGGCAGCTGAAAGGCACCACAAAACTTGTTCTACCTGCTTTCTGGGCTGAGATGGGGAACGGCTGAATTTTGGACTCAGCTGGTGACAAAATGTTCCAAACACACCCCATGCACAACTCCACCGGCAAAGGTGCCAGAAACGAGTTCTGTTGGTAGTTTTTACACTACCCCGGTAGGCAAGAGAAAGGCACCACAAAACTTGTTCTACCTGCTTTCTTGGCTGAGATGGGGAACGGCTGAATTTTGGACTCGGCTGGTGACAAAATGTTCCAAACACACCCCATGCACAGCTCCACAGGCAAAGGTGCCAGAAACGAGTTCTGTTGGTAGTTTTTACACTACCCCGGTAGGCAGCTGAAAGGCACCACAAAACTTGTTCTACCTGCTTTCTGGGCTGAGATGGAGAATCGCTGAATTTTGGACTCGGCTGGTGACAAAATGTTCCAAACACACCCCATGCACAACTCCACCGGGGAAGGTGCCAGAAACGAGTTCTGTTGGTAGTTTTTACACTACCCCGGTAGGCAGCTGAAAGGCACCACAAAACTTGTTCTACCTGCTTTCTGGGCTGAGATGGGGAACGGCTGAATTTTGGACTCGGCTGGTAACAAAATGTTCCAAACACACCCCATGCACAACTCCTCCGGCAAAGGTGCCAGAAACGAGTTCTGTTGGTAGTTTTTACACTACCCCGGTAGGCAGCTGAAAGGCACCACAAAAGTTGTTCTACCTGCTTTCTGGGCTGAGATGGGGAACAGCTGAATTTTGGAGTCAGCTGGTGACAAAATGTTCCAAACACACCCCATGCACACCTCCACTGGCAAAGGCGCCAGAAACGAGTTCTGTTGGTAGTTTTTACACTACCCCGGTAGGCAGCTGAAAGGCACCACAAAACTTGTTCTACCTGCTTTCTGGGCTGAGATGGGGAACAGCTGAATTTTGGACTCAGCTGGTGACAAAATGTTCCAAACACACCCCCTGCACAACTCCACCGGGGAAGGTGCCAGAAATGAGTTCTATTGGTAGTTTTTACACTACCCCGGTAGGCAGCTGAAAGGCACCACAAAACTTGTTCTACCTGCTTTCTGGGCTGAGATGGGGAATCGCTGAATTTTGGACTCGGCTGCAGACAAAATGTTCCAAACACACCCCATGCACAACTCCTCCGGGGAAGGTGCCAGAAACGAGTTCTGTTGGTAGTTTTTACACTACCCCGGTAGGCAAGAGAAAGGCACCACAAAACTTGTTCTACCTGCTTTCTGGGCTGAGATGGAGAATCGCTGAATTTTGGACTCGGCTGGTGACAAAATGTTCCAAACACACCCCATGCACAACTCCACCGGGGAAGGTGCCAGAAACGAGTTCTGTTGGTAGTTTTTACAGTACCCCAGTAGGCAGCTGAAAGGCACCACAAAAGTTTTTCTACCTGCTTTCTGGGCTTAGATGGGGATCAGCTGAATTTTGGACTCGGCTGGTGACAAAATGTTCCAAACACACCCCATGCACAACTCCACCGGAGAATGTGCCAGAAACGAGTTCTGTTGGTAGTTTTTACACTACCCCGGTAGGCAGCTGAAAGGCACCACAAAACTTGTTCTACCTGCTTTCTGGGCTGAGATGGGGAACGGCTGAATTTTGGACTCGGCTGGTGACAAAATGTTCTAAACACACCCCATGCACAGCTCCACCGGGGAAGGTGCCAGAAACGAGTTCTGTTGGTAGTTTTTACACTACCCCGGTAGGCAGCTGAAAGGCACCACAAAACTTGTTCTACCTGCTTTCTGGGCTGAGATGGGGAACGGCTGAATTTTGGACTCGGCTGGTAACAAAATGTTCCAAACACACCCCATGCACAGCTCCACCGGGGAAGGTGCCAGAAACGAGTTCTGTTGGTAGTTTTTACACTACCCCGGTAGGCAGCTGAAAGGCACCACAAAACTTGTTCTACCTGCTTTCTGGGCTGAGATGGGGAACGGCTGAATTTTGGACTCGGCTGGTAACAAAATGTTCCAAACACACCCCATGCACAACTCCACCGGGGAAGGTGCCAGAAACGAGTTCTGTTGGTAGTTTTTACACTACCCCGGTAGGCAGCTGAAAGGCACCACAAAAGTTGTTCTACCTGCTTTCTGGGCTGAGATGGGGAATCGCTGAATTTTGGACTCGGCTGGTAACAAAATGTTCCAAACACACCCCATGCACAACTCCTCCGGGGAAGGTGCCAGAAACGAGTTCTGTTGGTAGTTTTTACACTACCCCCGTAGGCAGCTGAAAGGCACCACAAAACTTGTTCTACCTGCTTTCTGGGCTGAGATGGAGAATCGCTGAATTTTGGACTCGGCTGGTGACAAAATGTTCCAAACACACCCCATGCACAACTCCACCGGGGAAGGTGCCAGAAACGAGTTCTCTTGGTAGTTTTTACAGTACCCCAGTAGGCAGCTGAAAGGCACCACAAAAGTTTTTCTACCTGCTTTCTGGGCTTAGATGGGGATCAGCTGAATTTTGGACTCGGCTGCTGACAAAATGTTCCAAACACACCCCATGCACAACTCCACCGGGGAAGGTGCCAGAAACGAGTTCTGTTGGTAGTTTTTACACTACCCCGGTAGGCAGCTGAAAGGCACCACAAAACTTGTTCTACCTGCTTTCTGGGCTGAGATGGGGAACGGCTGAATTTTGGACTCGGCTGGTAACAAAATGTTCTAAACACACCCCATGCACAGCTCCACCGGGGAAGGTGCCAGAAACGAGTTCTGTTCGTAGTTTTTACACTACCCCGGTAGGCAGCTGAAAGGCACCACAAAAGTTGTTCTACCTGCTTTCTGGGCTGAGATGGGGAACGGCTGAATTTTGGACTCGGCTGGTAACAAATTGTTCCAAACACACCCCATGCACAGCTCCACCGGCAAAGGTGCCAGAAACGAGTTCTGTTGGTAGTTTTTACACTACCCCGGTAGGCAGCTGAAAGGCACCACAAAACTAGTTCTACCTGCTTTCTGGGCTGAGATGGGGAACGGCTGAATTTTGGACTCGGCTGGTGACAAAATGTTCCAAACACACCCCATGCACACCTCCACTGGCAAAGGTGCCAGAAACGAGTTCTGTTGGTAGTTTTTACACTACCCCGGTAGGCAGATGAAAGGCACCACAAAACTTGTTCTACCTGCTTTCTGGGCTGAGATGGGGAATCGCTGAATTTTGGACTCGGCTGGTAACAAAATGTTCCAAACACACCCCATGCACAACTCCTCCGGGGAAGGTGCCAGAAACGAGTTCTGTTGGTAGTTTTTACACTACCCCCGTAGGCAGCTGAAAGGCACCACAAAACTTGTTCTACCTGCTTTCTGGGCTGAGATGGAGAATCGCTGAATTTTGGACTCGGCTGGTGACAAAATGTTCCAAACACACCCCATGCACAACTCCACCGGAGAATGTGCCAGAAACGAGTTCTGTTGGTAGTTTTTACAGTACCCCGGTAGGCAGCTGAAAGGCACCACAAAACTTGTTCTACCTGCTTTCTGGGCTGAGATGGGGAACGGCTGAATTTTGGACTCGGCTGGTGACAAAATGTTCTAAACACACCCCATGCACAACTCCACCGGGGAAGGTGCCAGAAAGGAGTTCTCTTGGTATTTTTACAGTGCTCCGGGAGGCAGCTGAAAGGCACCACAAAACTTGTTGTACCTGCTTTCTGGGCTGAGATGGGGAACGGCTGAATTTTGGACTCGGCTGGTAACAAAATGTTCCAAACACACCCCATGCACAGCTCCACCGGCAAAGGTGCCAGAAACGAGTTCTGTTGGTAGTTTTTACACTACCCCGGTAGGCAGCTGAAAGGCACCACAAAACTTGTTCTACCTGCTTTCTGGGCTGAGATGGGGAATCGCTGAATTTTGGACTCGGCTGGTAACAAAATGTTCCAAACACACCCCATGCACAACTCCACCGGCAAAGGTGCCAGAAACGAGTTCTGTTGGTAGTTCTTACACTACCCCGGTAGGCAGCTGAAAGGCACCACAAAACTTGTTCTACCTGCTTTCTGGGCTGAGATGGAGAATCGCTGAGTTTTGGACTCGGCTGCTGACAAAATGTTCCAAACACACCCCATGCACAACTCCACCGGCAAAGGTGCCAGAAACGAGTTCTGTTGGTAGTTTTTACACTACCCCGGTAGGCAGCTGAAAGGCACCACAAAACTTGTTCTACCTGCTTTCTGGGCTGAGATGGGGAACGGCTGAATTTTGGACTCGGCTGCAGACAAAATGTTCCAAACACACCCCATGCACAACTCCACCGGCAAAGGTGCCAGAAACGAGTTCTGTTGGTAGTTTTTACACTACCCCGGTAGGCAGCTGAAAGGCACCACAAAACTTGTTCTACCTGCTTTCTGGGCTGAGATGGGGAATCGCTGAATTTTGGACTCGGCTGCTGACAAAATGTTCCAAACACACCCCATGCACAACTCCACCGGGGAAGGTGCCAGAAAGGAGTTCTGTTGGTAGTTTTTACACTACCCCGGTAGGCAGCTGAAAGGCACCACAAAACTTGTTCTACCTGCTTTCTGGGCTGAGATGGGGAATCGCTGAATTTTGGACTCGGCTGCAGACAAAATGTTCCAAACACACCCCATGCACAACTCCACCGGGGAAGGTGCCAGAAACGAGTTCTGTTGGTAGTTTTTACACTACCCCGGTAGGCAGCTGAAAGGCACCACAAAACTTGTTCTACCTGCTTTCTGGGCTGAGATGGAGAATCGCTGAATTTTGGACTCGGCTGGTAACAAAATGTTCCAAACACACCCCATGCAAAACTCCTCCGGGGAAGGTGCCAGAAACGAGTTCTGTTGGTAGTTTTTACACTACCCCGGTAGGCAAGAGAAAGGCACCACAAAACTTGTTCTACCTGCTTTCTGGGCTGAGATGGAGAATCGCTGAATTTTGGACTCGGCTGGTGACAAAATGTTCCAAACACACCCCATGCACAACTCCACCGGGGAAGGTGCCAGAAACGAGTTCTGTTGGTAGTTTTTACAGTACCCCAGTAGGCAGCTGAAAGGCACCACAAAAGTTTTTCTACCTGCTTTCTGGGCTTAGATGGGGATCAGCTGAATTTTGGACTCGGCTGGTGACAAAATGTTCTAAACACACCCCATGCACAACTCCACCGGGGAAGGTGCCAGAAAGGAGTTCTCTTGGTATTTTTACAGTGCTCCGGGAGGCAGCTGAAAGGCACCACAAAACTTGTTCTACCTGCTTTCTGGGCTGAGATGGGGAACGGCTGAATTTTGGACTCGGCTGGTAACAAAATGTTCCAAACACACCCCATGCACAGCTCCACCGGCAAAGGTGCCAGAAACGAGTTCTGTCGGTAGTTTTTACACTACCCCGGTAGGCAGCTGAAAGGCACCACAAAACTTGTTCTACCTGCTTTCTGGGCTGAGATGGGGAATCGCTGAATTTTGGACTCGGCTGCTGACAAAATGTTCCAAACACACCCCATGCACACCTCCACCGGCAAAGGTGCCAGAAACGAGTTCTGTTGGTAGTTTTTACACTACCCCGGTAGGCAGCTGAAAGGCACCACAAAAGTTGTTCTACCTGCTTTCTGGGCTGAGATGGGGAACGGCTGAATTTTGGACTCGGCTGCAGACAAAATGTTCCAAACACACCCCATGCACAACTCCACCGGCAAAGGTGCCAGAAACGAGTTCTGTTGGTAGTTTTTACACTACCCCGGTAGGCAGATGAAAGGCACCACAAAACTTGTTCTACCTGCTTTCTGGGCTGAGATGGGGAATCGCTGAATTTTGGACTCGGCTGCTGACAAAATGTTCCAAACACACCCCATGCACAACTCCTCCGGGGAAGGTGCCAGAAAGGAGTTCTGTTGGTAGTTTTTACACTACCCCGGTAGGCAGCTGAAAGGCACCACAAAACTTGTTCTACCTGCTTTCTGGGCTGAGATGGGGAATCGCTGAATTTTGGACTCGGCTGGTGACAAAATGTTCCAAACACACCCCATGCACAACTCCACCGGGGAAGGTGCCAGAAACGAGTTCTGTTGGTAGTTTTTACACTACCCCGGTAGGCAGCTGAAAGGCACCACAAAACTTGTTCTACCTGCTTTCTGGGCTGACATGGGGAATCGCTGAATTTTGGACTCGGCTGCTGACAAAATGTTCCAAACACACCCCATGCACAACTCCACCGGGGAAGGTGCCAGAAACGAGTTCTGTTGGTAGTTTTTACACTACCCCGGTAGGCAGCTGAAAGGCACCACAAAACTTGTTCTACCTGCTTTCTGGGCTGAGATGGGGAACAGCTGAATTTTGGACTCAGCTGGTGACAAAATGTTCCAAACACACCCCATGCACACCTCCACTGGCAAAGGTGCCAGAAACGAGTTCTGTTGGTAGTTTTTACAGTACCCCGGTAGGCAGCTGAAAGGCACCACAAAACTTGTTCTACCTGCTTTCTGGGCTGAGATGGGGAACGGCTGAATTTTGGACTCGGCTGGTAACAAAATGTTCCAAACACACCCCATGCACAACTCCACCGGGGAAGGTGCCAGAAACGAGTTCTGTTGGTAGTTTTTACACTACCCCGGTAGGCAGCTGAAAGGCACCACAAAAGTTGTTCTACCTGCTTTCTGGGCTGAGATGGGGAACAGCTGAATTTTGGACTCGGCTGCTGACAAAATGTTCCAAACACACCCCATGCACAACTCCACCGGGGAAGGTGCCAGAAACGAGTTCTGTTGGTAGTTTTTACACTACCCCGGTAGGCAGCTGAAAGGCACCACAAAACTTGTTCTACCTGCTTTCTGGGCTGAGATGGGGAACAGCTGAATTTTGGACTCGGCTGGTGACAAAATGTTCCAAACACACCCCATGCACACCTCCACTGGCAAAGGTGCCAGAAATGAGTTCTATTGGTAGTTTTTACACTACCCCGGTATGCAGCTGAAAGGCACCACAAAACTTGTTCTACCTGCTTTCTGGGCTGAGATGGGGAATCGCTGAATTTTGGACTCGGCTGCAGACAAAATGTTCCAAACACACCCCATGCACAACTCCTCCGGGGAAGGTGCCAGAAACGAGTTCTGTTGGTAGTTTTTACACTACCCCGGTAGGCAAGAGAAAGGCACCACAAAACTTGTTCTACCTGCTTTCTGGGCTGAGATGGAGAATCGCTGAATTTTGGACTCGGCTGGTGACAAAATGTTCCAAACACACCCCATGCACAACTCCACCGGGGAAGGTGCCAGAAACGAGTTCTGTTGGTAGTTTTTACAGTACCCCAGTAGGCAGCTGAAAGGCACCACAAAAGTTTTTCTACCTGCTTTCTGGGCTTAGATGGGGATCAGCTGAATTTTGGACTCGGCTGGTGACAAAATGTTCCAAACACACCCCATGCACAACTCCACCGGAGAATGTGCCAGAAACGAGTTCTGTTGGTAGTTTTTACACTACCCCGGTAGGCAGCTGAAAGGCACCACAAAACTTGTTCTACCTGCTTTCTGGGCTGAGATGGGGAACAGCTGAATTTTGGACTCAGCTGGTGACAAAATGTTCTAAACACACCCCATGCACAGCTCCACCGGCAAAGGTGCCAGAAACGAGTTCTGTTGGTAGTTTTTACACTACCCCGGTAGGCAGCTGAAAGGCACCACAAAACTTGTTCTACCTGCTTTCTGGGCTGAGATGGGGAACGGCTGAATTTTGGACTCGGCTGGTAACAAAATGTTCCAAACACACCCCATGCACAGCTCCACCGGCAAAGGTGCCAGAAACGAGTTCTGTTGGTAGTTTTTACACTACCCCGGTAGGCAGCTGAAAGGCACCACAAAACTAGTTCTACCTGCTTTCTGGGCTGAGATGGGGAACGGCTGAATTTTGGACTCGGCTGGTGACAAAATGTTCCAAACACACCCCATGCACACCTCCACTGGCAAAGGTGCCAGAAACGAGTTCTGTTGGTAGTTTTTACACTACCCCGGTAGGCAGCTGAAAGGCACCACAAAACTTGTTCTACCTGCTTTCTGGGCTGAGATGGGGAACAGCTGAATTTTGGACTCAGCTGGTGACAAAATGTTCCAAACACACCCCATGCACACCTCCACTGGCAAAGGTGCCAGAAACGAGTTCTGTTGGTAGTTTTTACACTACCCCGGTAGGCAGATGAAAGGCACCACAAAACTTGTTCTACCTGCTTTCTGGGCTGAGATGGGGAATCGCTGAATTTTGGACTCGGCTGCTGACAAAATGTTCCAAACACACCCCATGCACAACTCCTCCGGGGAAGGTGCCAGAAACGAGTTCTGTTGGTAGTTTTTACACTACCCCGGTAGGCAAGAGAAAGGCACCACAAAACTTGTTCTACCTGCTTTCTGGGCTGAGATGGAGAATCGCTGAATTTTGGACTCGGCTGGTGACAAAATGTTCCAAACACACCCCATGCACAACTCCACCGGGGAAGGTGCCAGAAACGAGTTCTGTTGGTAGTTTTTACAGTACCCCAGTAGGCAGCTGAAAGGCACCACAAAAGTTTTTCTACCTGCTTTCTGGGCTTAGATGGGGATCAGCTGAATTTTGGACTCGGCTGGTGACAAAATGTTCCAAACACACCCCATGCACAACTCCACCGGAGAATGTGCCAGAAACGAGTTCTGTTGGTAGTTTTTACAGTACCCCGGTAGGCAGCTGAAAGGCACCACAAAACTTGTTCTACCTGCTTTCTGGGCTGAGATGGGGAACGGCTGAATTTTGGACTCGGCTGGTGACAAAATGTTCTAAACACACCCCATGCACAACTCCACCGGGGAAGGTGCCAGAAACGAGTTCTCTTGGTATTTTTACAGTGCTCCGGGAGGCAGCTGAAAGGCACCACAAAACTTGTTCTACCTGCTTTCTGGGCTGAGATGGGGAATCGCTGAATTTTGGACTCGGCTGGTAACAAAATGTTCCAAACACACCCCATGCACAGCTCCACCGGCAAAGGTGCCAGAAACGAGTTCTGTTGGTAGTTTTTACACTACCCCGGTAGGCAGCTGAAAGGCACCACAAAACTTGTTCTACCTGCTTTCTGGGCTGAGATGGGGAATCGCTGAATTTTGGACTCGGCTTGTAACAAAATGTTCCAAACACACCCCATGCACACCTCCACCGGCAAAGGTGCCAGAAACGAGTTCTGTTGGTAGTTTTTACACTACCCCGGTAGGCAGCTGAAAGGCACCACAAAACTTGTTCTACCTGCTTTCTGGGCTGAGATGGGGAACGGCTGAATTTTGGACTCGGCTGCTGACAAAATGTTCCAAACACACCCCATGCACAACTCCTCCGGGGAAGGTGCCAGAAACGAGTTCTGTTGGTAGTTTTTACACTACCCCGGTAGGCAGCTGAAAGGCACCACAAAACTTGTTCTACCTGCTTTCTGGGCTGAGATGGGGAATCGCTGAATTTTGGACTCGGCTGGTGACAAAATGTTCCAAACACACCCCATGCACAGCTCCACCGGGGAAGGTGCCAGAAACGAGTTCTGTTGGTAGTTTTTACAGTACCCCAGTAGGCAGCTGAAAGGCACCACAAAACTTGTTCTACCTGCTTTCTGGGCTGAGATGAGGAACGGCTGAGTTTTGGACTCGGCTGCTGACAAAATGTTCCAAACACACCCCATGCACAACTCCACCGGGGAAGGTGCCAGAAACGAGTTCTGTTGGTAGTTTTTACACTACCCCGGTAGGCAAGAGAAAGGCACCACAAAACTTGTTCTACCTGCTTTCTGGGCTGAGATGGGGAATCGCTGAATTTTGGACTCGGCTGGTGACAAAATGTTCCAAACACACCCCATGCACAACTCCACCGGGGAAGGTGCCAGAAACGAGTTCTGTTGGTAGTTTTTACACTACCCCAGTAGGCAGCTGAAAGGCACCACAAAAGTTTTTCTACCTGCTTTCTGGGCTTAGATGGGGATCAGCTGAATTTTGGACTCGGCTGGTGACAAAATGTTCCAAACACACCCCATGCACAACTCCTTCGGAGAATGTGCCAGAAACGAGTTCTGTTGGTAGTTTTTACACTACCCCGGTAGGCAGCTGAAAGGCACCACAAAAGTTGTTCTACCTGCTTTCTGGGCTGAGATGGGGAACGGCTGAATTTTGGACTCGGCTGGTGACAAAATGTTCTAAACACACCCCATGCACAGCTCCACCGGGGAAGGTGCCAACAACGAGTTCTGTTGGTAGTTTTTACACTACCCCGGTAGGCAGCTGAAAGGCACCACAAAAGTTGTTCTACCTGCTTTCTGGGCTGAGATGGGGAACGGCTGAATTTTGGACTCGGCTGGTAACAAAATGTTCCAAACACACCCCATGCACAGCTCCACCGGCAAAGGTGCCAGAAACGAGTTCTGTTGGTAGTTTTTACACTACCCCGGTAGGCAGCTGAAAGGCACCACAAAACTAGTTCTACCTGCTTTCTGGGCTGAGATGGGGAACGGCTGAATTTTGGACTCGGCTGGTGACAAAATGTTCCAAACACACCCCATGCACACCTCCACTGGCAAAGGTGCCAGAAACGAGTTCTGTTGGTAGTTTTTACACTACCCCGGTAGGCAGCTGAAAGGCACCACAAAACTTGTTCTACCTGCTTTCTGGGCTGAGATGGGGAATCGCTGAATTTTGGACTCGGCTGGTAACAAAATGTTCCAAACACACCCCATGCACAACTCCTCCGGGGAAGGTGCCAGAAACGAGTTCTGTTGGTAGTTTTTACACTACCCCGTAGGCAGCTGAAAGGCACCACAAAACTTGTTCTACCTGCTTTCTGGGCTGAGATGGAGAATCGCTGAATTTTGGACTCGGCTGGTGACAAAATGTTCCAAACACACCCCATGCACAACTCCACCGGAGAAGGTGCCAGAAACGACTTCTGTTGGTAGTTTTTACAGTACCCCGGTAGGCAGCTGAAAGGCACCACTAAACTTGTTCTACCTGCTTTCTGGGCTGAGATGGGGAACAGCTGAATTTTGGACTCAGCTGGTGAAAAATGTTCCAAACACACCCCATGCACAACTCCACCGGGGAAGGTGCCAGAAACGAGTTCTGTTGGTAGTTTTTACAGTACCCCAGTAGGCAGCTGAAAGGCACCACAAAACTTGTTCTACCTGCTTTCTGGGCTGAGATGAGGAACGGCTGAGTTTTGGACTCGGCTGCTGACAAAATGTTCCAAACACACCCCATGCACAACTCCACCGGGGAAGGTGCCAGAAACGAGTTCTGTTGGTAGTTTTTACACTACCCCGGTAAGCAAGAGAAAGGCACCACAAAACTTGTTCTACCTGCTTTCTGGGCTGAGATGGAGAATCGCTGAATTTTGGACTCGGCTGGTGACAAAATGTTCCAAACACACCCCATGCACAGCTCCAACGGCAAAGGTGCCAGAAACGAGTTCTGTTGGTAGTTTTTACACTACCCCGGTAGGCAGCTGAAAGGCACCACAAAACTTGTTCTACCTGCTTTCTGGGCTGAGATGGGGAACGGCTGAATTTTGGACTCGGCTGGTAACAAAATGTTCCAAACACACCCCATGCACAACTCCACCGGGGAAGGTGCCAGAAACGAGTTCTGTTGGTAGTTTTTACACTACCCCGGTAGGCAGCTGAAAGGCACCACAAAAGTTGTTCTACCTGCTTTCTGGGCTGAGATGGGGAACAGCTGAATTTTGGAGTCAGCTGGTAACAAAATGTTCCAAACACACCCCATGCACACCTCCACTGGCAAAGGTGCCAGAAACGAGTTCTGTTGGTAGTTTTTACACTACCCCGGTAGGCAGCTGAAAGGCACCACAAAACTTGTTCTACCTGCTTTCTGGGCTGAGATGGGGAACAGCTGAATTTTGGACTCAGCTGGTGACAAAATGTTCCAAACACACCCCATGCACACCTCCACTGGCAAAGGTGCCAGAAATGAGTTCTATTGGTAGTTTTTACACTACCCCGGTAGGCAAGAGAAAGGCACCACAAAACTTGTTCTACCTGCTTTCTGGGCTGAGATGGGGAACGGCTGAGTTTTGGACTCGGCTGCTGACAAAATGTTCCAAACACACCCCATGCACAACTCCACCGGGGAAGGTGCCAGAAACGAGTTCTGTTGGTAGTTTTTACAGTACCCCAGTAGGCAGCTGAAAGGCACCACAAAACTTGTTCTACCTGCTTTCTGGGCTGAGATGGGGAACGGCTGAATTTTGGACTCGGCTGGTGACAAAATGTTCTAAACACACCCCATGCACAACTCCACCGGGGAAGGTGCCAGAAACGAGTTCTCTTGGTAGTTTTTACAGTGCTCCGGGAGGCAGCTGAAAGGCACCACAAAACTTGTTCTACCTGCTTTCTGGGCTGAGATGGGGAATCGCTGAATTTTGGACTCGGCTGGTAACAAAATGTTCCAAACACACCCCATGCACAGCTCCACCGGCAAAGGTGCCAGAAACGAGTTCTGTTGGTAGTTTTTACACTACCCCGGTAGGCAGCTGAAAGGCACCACAAAACTTGTTCTACCTGCTTTCTGGGCTGAGATGGGGAACGGCTGAATTTTGGACTCGGCTGCAGACAAAATGTTCCAAACACACCCCATGCACACCTCCACTGGCAAAGGTGCCAGAAACGAGTTCTGTTGGTAGTTTTTACACTACCCCGGTAGGCAGATGAAAGGCACCACAAAACTTGTTCTACCTGCTTTCTGGGCTGAGATGGGGAATCGCTGAATTTTGGACTCGGCTGCTGACAAAATGTTCCAAACACACCCCATGCACAACTCCACCGGGGAAGGTGCCAGAAACGAGTTCTGTTGGTAGTTTTTACACTACCCCGGTAGGCAAGAGAAAGGCACCACAAAACTTGTTCTACCTGCTTTCTGGGCTGAGATGGGGAATCGCTGAATTTTGGACTCGGCTGGTGACAAAATGTTCCAAACACACCCCATGCACAGCTCCACCGGGGAAGGTGCCAGAAACGAGTTCTGTTGGTAGTTTTTACAGTACCCCAGTAGGCAGCTGAAAGGCACCACAAAACTTGTTCTACCTGCTTTCTGGGCTGAGATGAGGAACGGCTGAGTTTTGGACTCGGCTGCTGACAAAATGTTCCAAACACACCCCATGCACAACTCCACCGGGGAAGGTGCCAGAAACGAGTTCTGTTGGTAGTTTTTACACTACCCCGGTAGGCAAGAGAAAGGCACCACAAAACTTGTTCTACCTGCTTTCTGGGCTGAGATGGGGAATCGCTGAATTTTGGACTCGGCTGGTGACAAAATGTTCCAAACACACCCCATGCACAACTCCACCGGGGAAGGTGCCAGAAACGAGTTCTGTTGGTAGTTTTTACAGTACCCCAGTAGGCAGCTGAAAGGCACCACAAAAGTTTTTCTACCTGCTTTCTGGGCTTAGATGGGGATCAGCTGAATTTTGGACTCGGCTGGTGACAAAATGTTCCAAACACACCCCATGCACAACTCCACCGGAGAATGTGCCAGAAACGAGTTCTGTTTGTAGTTTTTACACTACCCCGGTAGGCAGCTGAAAGGCACCACAAAAGTTGTTCTACCTGCTTTCTGGGCTGAGATGGGGAACGGCTGAATTTTGGACTCGGCTGGTGACAAAATGTTCCAAACACACCCCATGCACACCTCCACCGGGGAAGGTGCCAGAAACGAGTTCTGTTGGTAGTTTTTACACTACCCCGGTAGGCAGCTGAAAGGCACCACAAAAGTTGTTCTACCTGCTTTCTGGGCTGAGATGGGGAACGGCTGAATTTTGGACTCGGCTGGTAACAAAATGTTCCAAACACACCCCATGCACAGCTCCACCGGCAAAGGTGCCAGAAACGAGTTCTGTTGGTAGTTTTTACACTACCCCGGTAGGCAGCTGAAAGGCACCACAAAACTAGTTCTACCTGCTTTCTGGGCTGAGATGGGGAACGGCTGAATTTTGGACTCGGCTGGTGACAAAATGTTCCAAACACACCCCATGCACACCTCCACTGGCAAAGGTGCCAGAAACGAGTTCTGTTGGTAGTTTTTACACTACCCCGGTAGGCAGCTGAAAGGCACCACAAAACTTGTTCTACCTGCTTTCTGGGCTGAGATGGGGAATCGCTGAATTTTGGACTCGGCTGGTAACAAAATGTTCCAAACACACCCCATGCACAACTCCACCGGGGAAGGTGCCAGAAACGAGTTCTGTTGGTAGTTTTTACACTACCCCCGTAGGCAGCTGAAAGGCACCACAAAACTTGTTCTACCTGCTTTCTGGGCTGAGATGGAGAATCGCTGAATTTTGGACTCGGCTGGTGACAAAATGTTCCAAACACACCCCATGCACAACTCCACCGGGGAAGGTGCCAGAAACGAGTTCTGTTGGTAGTTTTTACAGTACCCCAGTAGGCAGCTGAAAGGCACCACAAAAGTTTTTCTACCTGCTTTCTGGGCTTAGATGGGGATCAGCTGAATTTTGGACTCGGCTGGTGACAAAATGTTCCAAACACACCCCATGCACAACTCCACCGGAGAATGTGCCAGAAACGAGTTCTGTTGGTAGTTTTTACAGTACCCCGGTAGGCAGCTGAAAGGCACCACAAAACTTGTTCTACCTGCTTTCTGGGCTGAGATGGGGAACGGCTGAATTTTGGACTCGGCTGGTGACAAAATGTTCTAAACACACCCCATGCACAACTCCACCGGGGAAGGTGCCAGAAAGGAGTTCTCTTGGTATTTTTACAGTGCTCCGGGAGGCAGCTGAAAGGCACCACAAAACTTGTTCTACCTGCTTTCTGGGCTGAGATGGGGAACGGCTGAATTTTGGACTCGGCTGGTAACAAAATGTTCCAAACACACCCCATGCACAGCTCCACCGGCAAAGGTGCCAGAAACGAGTTCTGTTGGTAGTTTTTACACTACCCCGGTAGGCAGCTGAAAGGCACCACAAAACTTGTTCTACCTGCTTTCTGGGCTGAGATGGGGAATCGCTGAATTTTGGACTCGGCTGGTAACAAAATGTTCCAAACACACCCCATGCACACCTCCACCGGCAAAGGTGCCAGAAACGAGTTCTGTTGGTAGTTTTTACACTACCCCGGTAGGCAGCTGAAAGGCACCACAAAACTTGTTCTACCTGCTTTCTGGGCTGAGATGGGGAACGGCTGAATTTTGGACTCGGCTGCAGACAAAATGTTCCAAACACACCCCATGCACAACTCCACCGGCAAAGGTGCCAGAAACGAGTTCTGTTGGTAGTTTTTACACTACCCCGGTAGGCAGATGAAAGGCACCACAAAACTTGTTCTACCTGCTTTCTGGGCTGAGATGGGGAATCGCTGAATTTTGGACTCGGCTGCTGACAAAATGTTCCAAACACACCCCATGCACAACTCCTCCGGGGAAGGTGCCAGAAAGGAGTTCTGTTGGTAGTTTTTACACTACCCCGGTAGGCAGCTGAAAGGCACCACAAAACTTGTTCTACCTGCTTTCTGGGCTGAGATGGGGAATCGCTGAATTTTGGACTCGGCTGCAGACAAAATGTTCCAAACACACCCCATGCACAACTCCTCCGGGGAAGGTGCCAGAAACGAGTTCTGTTGGTAGTTTTTACACTACCCCGGTAGGCAAGAGAAAGGCACCACAAAACTTGTTCTACCTGCTTTCTGGGCTGAGATGGAGAATCGCTGAATTTTGGACTCGGCTGGTGACAAAATGTTCCAAACACACCCCATGCACAGCTCCACCGGCAAAGGTGCCAGAAACGAGTTCTGTTGGTAGTTTTTACAGTACCCCAGTAGGCAGCTGAAAGGCACCACAAAAGTTTTTCTACCTGCTTTCTGGGCTTAGATGGGGATCAGCTGAATTTTGGACTCGGCTGGTGACAAAATGTTCCAAACACACCCCATGCACAACTCCACCGGAGAATGTGCCAGAAACGAGTTCTGTTGGTAGTTTTTACACTACCCCGGTAGGCAGCTGAAAGGCACCACAAAACTTGTTCTACCTGCTTTCTGGGCTGAGATGGGGAACGGCTGAATTTTGGACTCGGCTGGTGACAAAATGTTCTAAACACACCCCATGCCCAGCTCCACCGGCAAAGGTGCCAGAAACGAGTTCTGTTGGTAGTTTTTACACTACCCCGGTAGGCAGCTGAAAGGCACCACAAAACTTGTTCTACCTGCTTTCTGGGCTGAGATGGGGAACGGCTGAATTTTGGACTCGGCTGGTAACAAAATGTTCCAAACACACCCCATGCACAGCTCCACCGGCAAAGGTGCCAGAAACGAGTTCTGTTGGTAGTTTTTACACTACCCCGGTAGGCAGCTGAAAGGCACCACAAAACTAGTTCTACCTGCTTTCTGGGCTGAGATGGGGAATCGCTGAATTTTGGACTCGGCTGCTGACAAAATGTTCCAAACACACCCCATGCACAACTCCACCGGCAAAGGTGCCAGAAACGAGTTCTGTTGGTAGTTTTTACACTACCCCGGTAGGCAGCTGAAAGGCACCACAAAACTTGTTCTACCTGCTTTCTGGGCTGAGATGGGGAATCGCTGAATTTTGGACTCGGCTGGTAACAAAATGTTCCAAACACACCCCATGCACAACTCCTCCGGGGAAGGTGCCAGAAACGAGTTCTGTTGGTAGTTTTTACACTACCCCGGTAGGCAGCTGAAAGGCACCACAAAACTTGTTCTACCTGCTTTCTGGGCTGAGATGGAGAATCGCTGAATTTTGGACTCGGCTGGTGACAAAATGTTCCAAACACACCCCATGCACAACTCCACCGGGGAAGGTGCCAGAAACGAGTTCTGTTGGTAGTTTTTACAGTACCCCAGTAGGCAGCTGAAAGGCACCACAAAAGTTTTTCTACCTGCTTTCTGGGCTTAGATGGGGATCAGCTGAGTTTTGGACTCGGCTGCTGACAAAATGTTCCAAACACACCCCATGCACAACTCCACCGGAGAATGTGCCAGAAACGAGTTCTGTTGGTAGTTTTTACACTACCCCGGTAGGCAGCTGAAAGGCACCACAAAACTTGTTCTACCTGCTTTCTGGGCTGAGATGGGGAACGGCTGAATTTTGGACTCGGCTGGTGACAAAATGTTCTAAACACACCCCATGCACAACTCCACCGGGGAAGGTGCCAGAAACGAGTTCTCTTGGTATTTTTACAGTGCTCCGGGAGGCAGCTGAAAGGCACCACAAAACTTGTTCTACCTGCTTTCTGGGCTGAGATGGGGAACGGCTGAATTTTGGACTCGGCTGGTAACAAAATGTTCCAAACACACCCCATGCACAGCTCCACCGGCAAAGGTGCCAGAAACGAGTTCTGTTGGTAGTTTTTACACTACCCCGGTAGGCAGCTGAAAGGCACCACAAAACTAGTTCTACCTGCTTTCTGGGCTGAGATGGGGAACGGCTGAATTTTGGACTCGGCTGGTGACAAAATGTTCCAAACACACCCCATGCACACCTCCACTGGCAAAGGTGCCAGAAACGAGTTCTGTTGGTAGTTTTTACACTACCCCGGTAGGCAGCTGAAAGGCACCACAAAACTTGTTCTACCTGCTTTCTGGGCTGAGATGGGGAATCGCTGAATTTTGGACTCGGCTGGTAACAAAATGTTCCAAACACACCCCATGCACAACTCCTCCGGGGAAGGTGCCAGAAACGAGTTCTGTTGGTAGTTTTTACACTACCCCCGTAGGCAGCTGAAAGGCACCACAAAACTTGTTCTACCTGCTTTCTGGGCTGAGATGGAGAATCGCTGAATTTTGGACTCGGCTGGTGACAAAATGTTCCAAACACACCCCATGCACAACTCCACCGGGGAAGGTGCCAGAAACGAGTTCTGTTGCTAGTTTTTACAGTACCCCAGTAGGCAGCTGAAAGGCACCACAAAAGTTTTTCTACCTGCTTTCTGGGCTTAGATGGGGATCAGCTGAATTTTGGACTCGGCTGGTGACAAAATGTTCCAAACACACCCCATGCACAACTCCACCGGAGAATGTGCCAGAAATGAGTTCTGTTGGTAGTTTTTACAGTACCCCGGTAGGCAGCTGAAAGGCACCACAAAACTTGTTCTACCTGCTTTCTGGGCTGAGATGGGGAACGGCTGAATTTTGGACTCGGCTGGTGACAAAATGTTCTAAACACACCCCATGCACAACTCCACCGGGGAAGGTGCCAGAAAGGAGTTCTCTTGGTATTTTTACAGTGCTCCGGGAGGCAGCTGAAAGGCACCACAAAACTTGTTCTACCTGCTTTCTGGGCTGAGATGAGGAACGGCTGAGTTTTGGACTCGGCTGGTGACAAAATGTTCCAAACACACCCCATGCACAACTCCACCGGGGAAGGTGCCAGAAACGAGTTCTGTTGGTAGTTTTTACACTACCCCGGTAGGCAAGAGAAAGGCACCACAAAACTTGTTCTACCTGCTTTCTGGGCTGAGATGGGGAATCGCTGAATTTTGGACTCGGCTGGTGACAAAATGTTCCAAACACACCCCATGCACAACTCCACCGGGGAAGGTGCCAGAAACGAGTTCTGTTGGTAGTTTTTACAGTACCCCAGTAGGCAGCTGAAAGGCACCACAAAAGTTTTTCTACCTGCTTTCTGGGCTTAGATGGGGATCAGCTGAATTTTGGACTCGGCTGGTGACAAAATGTTCCAAACACACCCCATGCACACCTCCACTGGCAAAGGTGCCAGAAACGAGTTCTGTTGGTAGTTTTTACACTACCCCGGTAGGCAGCTGAAAGGCACCACAAAACTTGTTCTACCTGCTTTCTGGGCTGAGATGGGGAACGGCTGAATTTTGGACTCGGCTGGTGACAAAATGTTCTAAACACACCCCATGCACAGCTCCACCGGGGAAGGTGCCAGAAACGAGTTCTGTTGGTAGTTTTTACACTACCCCGGTAGGCAGCTGAAAGGCACCACAAAAGTTGTTCTACCTGCTTTCTGGGCTGAGATGGGGAACGGCTGAATTTTGGACTCGGCTGGTAACAAAATGTTCCAAACACACCCCATGCACAGCTCCACCGGCAAAGGTGCCAGAAACGAGTTCTGTTGGTAGTTTTTACACTACCCCGGTAGGCAGCTGAAAGGCACCACAAAACTAGTTCTACCTGCTTTCTGGGCTGAGATGGGGAACGGCTGAATTTTGGACTCGGCTGGTGACAAAATGTTCCAAACACACCCCATGCACACCTCCACTGGCAAAGGTGCCAGAAACGAGTTCTGTTGGTAGTTTTTACACTACCCCGGTAGGCAGCTGAAAGGCACCACAAAACTTGTTCTACCTGCTTTCTGGGCTGAGATGGGGAATCGCTGAATTTTGGACTCGGCTGGTAACAAAATGTTCCAAACACACCCCATGCACAACTCCTCCGGGGAAGGTGCCAGAAACGAGTTCTGTTGGTAGTTTTTACACTACCCCCGTAGGCAGCTGAAAGGCACCACAAAACTTGTTCTACCTGCTTTCTGGGCTGAGATGGAGAATCGCTGAATTTTGGACTCGGCTGGTGACAAAATGTTCCAAACACACCCCATGCACAACTCCACCGGGGAAGGTGCCAGAAACGAGTTCTGTTGGTAGTTTTTACAGTACCCCAGTAGGCAGCTGAAAGGCACCACAAAAGTTTTTCTACCTGCTTTCTGGGCTTAGATGGGGATCAGCTGAATTTTGGACTCGGCTGGTGACAAAATGTTCCAAACACACCCCATGCACAACTCCACCGGAGAATGTGCCAGAAACGAGTTCTGTTGGTAGTTTTTACAGTACCCCGGTAGGCAGCTGAAAGGCACCACAAAACTTGTTCTACCTGCTTTCTGGGCTGAGATGGGGAACGGCTGAATTTTGGACTCGGCTGGTGACAAAATGTTCTAAACACACCCCATGCACAACTCCACCGGGGAAGGTGCCAGAAACGAGTTCTCTTGGTATTTTTACAGTGCTCCGGGAGGCAGCTGAAAGGCACCACAAAACTTGTTCTACCTGCTTTCTGGGCTGAGATGGGGAACGGCTGAATTTTGGACTCGGCTGGTAACAAAATGTTCCAAACACACCCCATGCACAGCTCCACCGGCAAAGGTGCCAGAAACGAGTTCTGTTGGTAGTTTTTACACTACCCCGGTAGGCAGCTGAAAGGCACCACAAAACTTGTTCTACCTGCTTTCTGGGCTGAGATGGGGAATCGCTGAATTTTGGACTCGGCTGCAGACAAAATGTTCCAAACACACCCCATGCACACCTCCACCGGCAAAGGTGCCAGAAACGAGTTCTGTTGGTAGTTTTTACACTACCCCGGTAGGCAGCTGAAAGGCACCACAAAACTTGTTCTACCTGCTTTCTGGGCTGAGATGGGGAACGGCTGAATTTTGGACTCGGCTGCAGACAAAATGTTCCAAACACACCCCATGCACAACTCCACCGGCAAAGGTGCCAGAAACGAGTTCTGTTGGTAGTTTTTACACTACCCCGGTAGGCAGCTGAAAGGCACCACAAAAGTTGTTCTACCTGCTTTCTGGGCTGAGATGGGGAATCGCTGAATTTTGGACTCGGCTGCTGACAAAATGTTCCAAACACACCCCATGCACAACTCCTCCGGGGAAGGTGCCAGAAACGAGTTCTGTTGGTAGTTTTTACACTACCCCGGTAGGCAGCTGAAAGGCACCACAAAACTTGTTCTACCTGCTTTCTGGGCTGAGATGGAGAATCGCTGAATTTTGGACTCGGCTGGTGACAAAATGTTCCAAACACACCCCATGCACAGCTCCACCGGCAAAGGTGCCAGAAACGAGTTCTGTTGGTAGTTTTTACAGTACCCCAGTAGGCAGCTGAAAGGCACCACAAAAGTTTTTCTACCTGCTTTCTGGGCTTAGATGGGGATCAGCTGAATTTTGGACTCGGCTGGTGACAAAATGTTCCAAACACACCCCATGCACAACTCCACCGGAGAATGTGCCAGAAATGAGTTCTGTTGGTAGTTTTTACAGTACCCCGGTAGGCAGCTGAAAGGCACCACAAAACTTGTTCTACCTGCTTTCTGGGCTGAGATGGGGAACGGCTGAATTTTGGACTCGGCTGGTGACAAAATGTTCTAAACACACCCCATGCACAACTCCACCGGGGAAGGTGCCAGAAAGGAGTTCTCTTGGTATTTTTACAGTGCTCCGGGAGGCAGCTGAAAGGCACCACAAAACTTGTTCTACCTGCTTTCTGGGCTGAGATGAGGAACGGCTGAGTTTTGGACTCGGCTGGTGACAAAATGTTCCAAACACACCCCATGCACAACTCCACCGGGGAAGGTGCCAGAAACGAGTTCTGTTGGTAGTTTTTACACTACCCCGGTAGGCAAGAGAAAGGCACCACAAAACTTGTTCTACCTGCTTTCTGGGCTGAGATGGGGAATCGCTGAATTTTGGACTCGGCTGGTGACAAAATGTTCCAAACACACCCCATGCACAACTCCACCGGGGAAGGTGCCAGAAACGAGTTCTGTTGGTAGTTTTTACAGTACCCCAGTAGGCAGCTGAAAGGCACCACAAAAGTTTTTCTACCTGCTTTCTGGGCTTAGATGGGGATCAGCTGAATTTTGGACTCGGCTGGTGACAAAATGTTCCAAACACACCCCATGCACACCTCCACTGGCAAAGGTGCCAGAAACGAGTTCTGTTGGTAGTTTTTACACTACCCCGGTAGGCAGCTGAAAGGCACCACAAAACTTGTTCTACCTGCTTTCTGGGCTGAGATGGGGAACGGCTGAATTTTGGACTCGGCTGGTGACAAAATGTTCTAAACACACCCCATGCACAGCTCCACCGGGGAAGGTGCCAGAAACGAGTTCTGTTGGTAGTTTTTACACTACCCCGGTAGGCAGCTGAAAGGCACCACAAAACTTGTTCTACCTGCTTTCTGGGCTGAGATGGGGAACGGCTGAATTTTGGACTCGGCTGGTAACAAAATGTTCCAAACACACCCCATGCACAGCTCCACCGGCAAAGGTGCCAGAAACGAGTTCTGTTGGTAGTTTTTACACTACCCCGGTAGGCAGCTGAAAGGCACCACAAAACTAGTTCTACCTGCTTTCTGGGCTGAGATGGGGAACGGCTGAATTTTGGACTCGGCTGGTGACAAAATGTTCCAAACACACCCCATGCACACCTCCACTGGCAAAGGTGCCAGAAACGAGTTCTGTTGGTAGTTTTTACACTACCCCGGTAGGCAGCTGAAAGGCACCACAAAACTTGTTCTACCTGCTTTCTGGGCTGAGATGGGGAATCGCTGAATTTTGGACTCGGCTGGTAACAAAATGTTCCAAACACACCCCATGCACAACTCCTCCGGGGAAGGTGCCAGAAACGAGTTCTGTTGGTAGTTTTTACACTACCCCCGTAGGCAGCTGAAAGGCACCACAAAACTTGTTCTACCTGCTTTCTGGGCTGAGATGGAGAATCGCTGAATTTTGGACTCGGCTGGTGACAAAATGTTCCAAACACACCCCATGCACAACTCCACCGGGGAAGGTGCCAGAAACGAGTTCTGTTGGTAGTTTTTACAGTACCCCAGTAGGCAGCTGAAAGGCACCACAAAAGTTTTTCTACCTGCTTTCTGGGCTTAGATGGGGATCAGCTGAATTTTGGACTCGGCTGGTGACAAAATGTTCCAAACACACCCCATGCACAACTCCACCGGAGAATGTGCCAGAAACGAGTTCTGTTGGTAGTTTTTACAGTACCCCGGTAGGCAGCTGAAAGGCACCACAAAACTTGTTCTACCTGCTTTCTGGGCTGAGATGGGGAACGGCTGAATTTTGGACTCGGCTGGTGACAAAATGTTCTAAACACACCCCATGCACAACTCCACCGGGGAAGGTGCCAGAAAGGAGTTCTCTTGGTATTTTTACAGTGCTCCGGGAGGCAGCTGAAAGGCACCACAAAACTTGTTCTACCTGCTTTCTGGGCTGAGATGGGGAACGGCTGAATTTTGGACTCGGCTGGTAACAAAATGTTCCAAACACACCCCATGCACAGCTCCACCGGCAAAGGTGCCAGAAACGAGTTCTGTTGGTAGTTTTTACACTACCCCGGTAGGCAGCTGAAAGGCACCACAAAACTTGTTCTACCTGCTTTCTGGGCTGAGATGGGGAATCGCTGAATTTTGGACTCGGCTGCAGACAAAATGTTCCAAACACACCCCATGCACACCTCCACCGGCAAAGGTGCCAGAAACGAGTTCTGTTGGTAGTTTTTACACTACCCCGGTAGGCAGCTGAAAGGCACCACAAAACTTGTTCTACCTGCTTTCTGGGCTGAGATGGGGAACGGCTGAATTTTGGACTCGGCTGCAGACAAAATGTTCCAAACACACCCCATGCACAACTCCACCGGCAAAGGTGCCAGAAACGAGTTCTGTTGGTAGTTTTTACACTACCCCGGTAGGCAGCTGAAAGGCACCACAAAAGTTGTTCTACCTGCTTTCTGGGCTGAGATGGGGAATCGCTGAATTTTGGACTCGGCTGCTGACAAAATGTTCCAAACACACCCCATGCACAACTCCTCCGGGGAAGGTGCCAGAAACGAGTTCTGTTGGTAGTTTTTACAGTACCCCGGTAGGCAGCTGAAAGGCACCACAAAACTTGTTCTACCTGCTTTCTGGGCTGAGATGGAGAATCGCTGAATTTTGGACTCGGCTGGTGACAAAATGTTCCAAACACACCCCATGCACAGCTCCACCGGCAAAGGTGCCAGAAACGAGTTCTGTTGGTAGTTTTTACAGTACCCCAGTAGGCAGCTGAAAGGCACCACAAAAGTTTTTCTACCTGCTTTCTGGGCTTAGATGGGGATCAGCTGAATTTTGGACTCGGCTGGTGACAAAATGTTCCAAACACACCCCATGCACAACTCCACCGGAGAATGTGCCAGAAACGAGTTCTGTTGGTAGTTTTTACACTACCCCGGTAGGCAGCTGAAAGGCACCACAAAACTTGTTCTACCTGCTTTCTGGGCTGAGATGGGGAACGGCTGAATTTTGGACTCGGCTGGTGACAAAATGTTCTAAACACACCCCATGCACAGCTCCACCGGCAAAGGTGCCAGAAACGAGTTCTGTTGGTAGTTTTTACACTACCCCGGTAGGCAGCTGAAAGGCACCACAAAACTTGTTCTACCTGCTTTCTGGGCTGAGATGGGGAACGGCTGAATTTTGGACTCGGCTGGTAACAAAATGTTCCAAACACACCCCATGCACAGCTCCACCGGCAAAGGTGCCAGAAACGAGTTCTGTTGGTAGTTTTTACACTACCCCGGTAGGCAGCTGAAAGGCACCACAAAACTAGTTCTACCTGCTTTCTGGGCTGAGATGGGGAACGGCTGAATTTTGGACTCGGCTGGTGACAAAATGTTCCAAACACACCCCATGCACACCTCCACTGGCAAAGGTGCCAGAAACGAGTTCTGTTGGTAGTTTTTACACTACCCCGGTAGGCAGCTGAAAGGCACCACAAAACTTGTTCTACCTGCTTTCTGGGCTGAGATGGGGAACAGCTGAATTTTGGACTCAGCTGGTGACAAAATGTTCCAAACACACCCCATGCACACCTCCACTGGCAAAGGTGCCAGAAACGAGTTCTGTTGGTAGTTTTTACACTACCCCGGTAGGCAGCTGAAAGGCACCACAAAACTTGTTCTACCTGCTTTCTGGGCTGAGATGGGGATCAGCTGAATTTTGGAGTCGGCTGGTAACAAAATGTTCCAAACACACCCCATGCACAACTCCTCCGGGGAAGGTGCCAGAAACGAGTTCTGTTGGTAGTTTTTACACTACCCCGGTAGGCAGCTGAAAGGCACCACAAAACTTGTTCTACCTGCTTTCTGGGCTGAGATGGGGAATCGCTGAATTTTGGACTCGGCTGGTAACAAAATGTTCCAAACACACCCCATGCACAACTCCTCCGGGGAAGGTGCCAGAAACGAGTTCTGTTGGTAGTTTTTACACTACCCCCGTAGGCAGCTGAAAGGCACCACAAAACTTGTTCTACCTGCTTTCTGGGCTGAGATGGAGAATCGCTGAATTTTGGACTCGGCTGGTGACAAAATGTTCCAAACACACCCCATGCACAACTCCACCGGGGAAGGTGCCAGAAACGAGTTCTGTTGGTAGTTTTTACAGTACCCCAGTAGGCAGCTGAAAGGCACCACAAAAGTTTTTCTACCTGCTTTCTGGGCTTAGATGGGGATCAGCTGAATTTTGGACTCGGCTGGTGACAAAATGTTCCAAACACACCCCATGCACAACTCCACCGGAGAATGTGCCAGAAACGAGTTCTGTTGGTAGTTTTTACAGTACCCCGGTAGGCAGCTGAAAGGCACCACAAAACTTGTTCTACCTGCTTTCTGGGCTGAGATGGGGAACGGCTGAATTTTGGACTCGGCTGGTGACAAAATGTTCTAAACACACCCCATGCACAGCTCCACCGGGGAAGGTGCCAGAAAGGAGTTCTCTTGGTATTTTTACAGTGCTCCGGGAGGCAGCTGAAAGGCACCACAAAACTTGTTCTACCTGCTTTCTGGGCTGAGATGGGGAACGGCTGAATTTTGGACTCGGCTGGTGACAAAATGTTCCAAACACACCCCATGCACAGCTCCACCGGCAAAGGTGCCAGAAACGAGTTCTGTTGGTAGTTTTTACACTACCCCGGTAGGCAGCTGAAAGGCACCACAAAACTTGTTCTACCTGCTTTCTGGGCTGAGATGGGGAACGGCTGAATTTTGGACTCGGCTGCAGACAAAATGTTCCAAACACACCCCATGCACAACTCCACCGGCAAAGGTGCCAGAAACGAGTTCTGTTGGTAGTTTTTACACTACCCCGGTAGGCAGCTGAAAGGCACCACAAAAGTTGTTCTACCTGCTTTCTGGGCTGAGATGGGGAATCGCTGAATTTTGGACTCGGCTGCTGACAAAATGTTCCAAACACACCCCATGCACAACTCCTCCGGGGAAGGTGCCAGAAAGGAGTTCTGTTGGTAGTTTTTACACTACCCCGGTAGGCAGCTGAAAGGCACCACAAAACTTGTTCTACCTGCTTTCTGGGCTGAGATGGGGAATCGCTGAATTTTGGACTCGGCTGCAGACAAAATGTTCCAAACACACCCCATGCACAACTCCACCGGGGAAGGTGCCAGAAACGAGTTCTGTTGGTAGTTTTTACACTACCCCGGTAGGCAGCTGAAAGGCACCACAAAACTTGTTCTACCTGCTTTCTGGGCTGAGATGGGGAATCGCTGAATTTTGGACTCGGCTGCAGACAAAATGTTCCAAACACACCCCATGCACAACTCCACCGGGGAAGGTGCCAGAAACGAGTTCTGTTGGTAGTTTTTACACTACCCCGGTAGGCAGCTGAAAGGCACCACAAAAGTTTTTCTACCTGCTTTCTGGGCTTAGATGGGGATCAGCTGAATTTTGGACTCGGCTGGTGACAAAATGTTCCAAACACACCCCATGCACAACTCCACCGGAGAATGTGCCAGAAACGAGTTCTGTTGGTAGTTTTTACAGTACCCCAGTAGGCAGCTGAAAGGCACCACAAAAGTTTTTCTACCTGCTTTCTGGGCTTAGATGGGGATCAGCTGAATTTTGGACTCGGCTGGTGACAAAATGTTCCAAACACACCCCATGCACAACTCCACCGGAGAATGTGCCAGAAACGAGTTCTGTTGGTAGTTTTTACAGTACCCCGGTAGGCAGCTGAAAGGCACCACAAAACTTGTTCTACCTGCTTTCTGGGCTGAGATGGGGAACGGCTGAATTTTGGACTCGGCTGGTGACAAAATGTTCTAAACACACCCCATGCACAACTCCACCGGGGAAGGTGCCAGAAACGAGTTCTCTTGGTATTTTTACAGTGCTCCGGGAGGCAGCTGAAAGGCACCACAAAACTTGTTCTACCTGCTTTCTGGGCTGAGATGGGGAACGGCTGAATTTTGGACTCGGCTGGTAACAAAATGTTCCAAACACACCCCATGCACAGCTCCACCGGCAAAGGTGCCAGAAACGAGTTCTGTTGGTAGTTTTTACACTACCCCGGTAGGCAGCTGAAAGGCACCACAAAACTTGTTCTACCTGCTTTCTGGGCTGAGATGGGGAATCGCTGAATTTTGGACTCGGCTGCAGACAAAATGTTCCAAACACACCCCATGCACACCTCCACCGGCAAAGGTGCCAGAAACGAGTTCTGTTGGTAGTTTTTACACTACCCCGGTAGGCAGCTGAAAGGCACCACAAAACTTGTTCTACCTGCTTTCTGGGCTGAGATGGGGAACGGCTGAATTTTGGACTCGGCTGCAGACAAAATGTTCCAAACACACCCCATGCACAACTCCACCGGCAAAGGTGCCAGAAACGAGTTCTGTTGGTAGTTTTTACACTACCCCGGTAGGCAGCTGAAAGGCACCACAAAAGTTGTTCTACCTGCTTTCTGGGCTGAGATGGGGAATCGCTGAATTTTGGACTCGGCTGCTGACAAAATGTTCCAAACACACCCCATGCACAACTCCTCCGGGGAAGGTGCCAGAAACGAGTTCTGTTGGTAGTTTTTACACTACCCCGGTAGGCAGCTGAAAGGCACCACAAAACTTGTTCTACCTGCTTTCTGGGCTGAGATGGAGAATCGCTGAATTTTGGACTCGGCTGGTGACAAAATGTTCCAAACACACCCCATGCACAGCTCCACCGGCAAAGGTGCCAGAAACGAGTTCTGTTGGTAGTTTTTACAGTACCCCAGTAGGCAGCTGAAAGGCACCACAAAAGTTTTTCTACCTGCTTTCTGGGCTTAGATGGGGATCAGCTGAATTTTGGACTCGGCTGGTGACAAAATGTTCCAAACACACCCCATGCACAACTCCACCGGAGAATGTGCCAGAAATGAGTTCTGTTGGTAGTTTTTACAGTACCCCGGTAGGCAGCTGAAAGGCACCACAAAACTTGTTCTACCTGCTTTCTGGGCTGAGATGGGGAACGGCTGAATTTTGGACTCGGCTGGTGACAAAATGTTCTAAACACACCCCATGCACAACTCCACCGGGGAAGGTGCCAGAAAGGAGTTCTCTTGGTATTTTTTACAGTGCTCCGGGAGGCAGCTGAAAGGCACCACAAAACTTGTTCTACCTGCTTTCTGGGCTGAGATGAGGAACGGCTGAGTTTTGGACTCGGCTGGTGACAAAATGTTCCAAACACACCCCATGCACAACTCCACCGGGGAAGGTGCCAGAAACGAGTTCTGTTGGTAGTTTTTACACTACCCCGGTAGGCAAGAGAAAGGCACCACAAAACTTGTTCTACCTGCTTTCTGGGCTGAGATGAGGAACGGCTGAATTTTGGACTCGGCTGCTGACAAAATGTTCCAAACACACCCCATGCACAACTCCACCGGGGAAGGTGCCAGAAACGAGTTCTGTTGGTAGTTTTTACAGTACCCCAGTAGGCAGCTGAAAGGCACCACAAAAGTTTTTCTACCTGCTTTCTGGGCTTAGATGGGGATCAGCTGAATTTTGGACTCGGCTGGTGACAAAATGTTCCAAACACACCCCATGCACACCTCCACTGGCAAAGGTGCCAGAAACGAGGTTCTGTTGGTAGTTTTTACACTACCCCGGGTAGGCAGCTGAAAGGCACCACAAAACTTGTTCTACCTGCTTTCTGGGCTGAGATGGGGAACGGCTGAATTTTGGACTCGGCTGGTGACAAAATGTTCTAAACACACCCCATGCACAGCTCCACCGGGGAAGGTGCCAGAAACGAGTTCTGTTGGTAGTTTTTACACTACCCCGGTAGGCAGCTGAAAGGCACCACAAAACTTGTTCTACCTGCTTTCTGGGCTGAGATGGGGAACGGCTGAATTTTGGACTCGGCTGGTAACAAAATGTTCCAAACACACCCCATGCACAGCTCCACCGGCAAAGGTGCCAGAAACGAGTTCTGTTGGTAGTTTTTTACACTACCCCGGTAGGCAGCTGAAAGGCACCACAAAACTAGTTCTACCTGCTTTCTGGGCTGAGATGGGGAACGGCTGAATTTTGGACTCGGCTGGTGACAAAATGTTCCAAACACACCCCATGCACACCTCCACTGGCAAAGGTGCCAGAAACGAGTTCTGTTGGTAGTTTTTACACTACCCCGGTAGGCAGCTGAAAGGGCACCACAAAACTTGTTCTACCTGCTTTCTGGGCTGAGATGGGGAATCGCTGAATTTTGGACTCGGCTGGTAACAAAATGTTCCAAACACACCCCATGCACAACTCCTCCGGGGAAGGTGCCAGAAACGAGTTCTGTTGGTAGTTTTTACACTACCCCCCGTAGGCAGCTGAAAGGCACCACAAAAGTTGTTCTACCTGCTTTCTGGCTGAGATGGAGAATCGCTGAATTTTGGACTCGGCTGGTGACAAAATGTTCCAAACACACCCCATGCACAACTCCACCGGGGAAGGTGCCAGAAACGAGTTCTGTTGGTAGTTTTTTACAGTACCCCAGTAGGCAGCTGAAAGGCACCACAAAAGTTTTTCTACCTGCTTTCTGGGCTTAGATGGGGATCAGCTGAATTTTGGACTCGGCTGGTGACAAAATGTTCCAAACACACCCCATGCACAACTCCACCGGAGAATGTGCCAGAAACGAGTTCTGTTGGTAGTTTTTACAGTACCCCGGTAGGCAGCTGAAAGGCACCACAAAACTTGTTCTACCTGCTTTCTGGGCTGAGATGGGGAACGGCTGAATTTTGGACTCGGCTGGTGACAAAATGTTCTAAACACACCCCATGCACAACTCCACCGGGGAAGGTGCCAGAAAGGAGTTCTCTTGGTATTTTTACAGTGCTCCGGGAGGCAGCTGAAAGGCACACAAAACTTGTTCTACCTGCTTTCTGGGCTGAGATGGGGAACGGCTGAATTTTGGACTCGGCTGGTAACAAAATGTTCCAAACACACCCCATGCACAGCTCCACCGGCAAAGGTGCCAGAAACGAGTTCTGTTGGTAGTTTTTACACTACCCCGGTAGGCAGCTGAAAGGCACCACAAAACTTGTTCTACCTGCTTTCTGGGCTGAGATGGGGAATCGCTGAATTTTGGACTCGGCTGCAGACAAAATGTTCCAAACACACCCCATGCACACCTCCACCGGCAAAGGTGCCAGAAACGAGTTCTGTTGGTAGTTTTTACACTACCCCGGTAGGCAGCTGAAAGGCACCACAAAACTTGTTCTACCTGCTTTCTGGGCTGAGATGGGGAACGGCTGAATTTTGGGACTCTGGCTGCAGACAAAATGTTCCAAACACACCCCATGCACAACTCCACCGGGGAAGGTGCCAGAAAGGAGTTCTGTTGGTAGTTTTTACACTACCCCGGTAGGCAGCTGAAAGGCACCACAAAAGTTGTTCTACCTGCTTTCTGGGCTGAGATGGGGAATCGCTGAATTTTGGACTCGGCTGCTGACAAAATGTTCCAAACACACCCCATGCACAACTCCTCGGGGAAGGTGCCAGAAACGAGTTCTGTTGGTAGTTTTTACACTACCCCGGTAGGCAAGAGAAAGGCACCACAAAACTTGTTCTACCTGCTTTCTGGGCTGAGATGGAGAATCGCTGAATTTTGGACTCGGCTGGTGACAAAATGTTCCAAACACACCCCATGCACAGCTCCACCGGCAAAGGTTCCAGAAACGAGTTCTGTTGGTAGTTTTTACAGTACCCCAGTAGGCAGCTGAAAGGCACCACAAAAGTTTTTCTACCTGCTTTCTGGGCTTAGATGGGGATCAGCTGAATTTTGGACTCGGCTGGTGACAAAATGTTCCAAACACACCCCATGCACAACTCCACCGGAGAATGTGCCAGAAACGAGTTCTGTTTGGTAGTTTTTACACTACCCCGGTAGGCAGCTGAAAGGCACCACAAAACTTGTTCTAACCTGCTTTCTGGGCTGAGATGGGGAACGGCTGAATTTTGGACTCGGCTGGTGACAAAATGTTCCAAACACACCCCATGCACAGCTCCACCGGCAAAGGTGCCAGAAACGAGTTCTGTTGGTAGTTTTTACACTACCCCGGTAGGCAGCTGAAAGGCACCACAAAACTAGTTCTACCTGCTTTCTGGGCTGAGATGGGGAACGGCTGAATTTTGGACTCGGCTGGTGACAAAATGTTCCAAACACACCCCATGCACACCTCCACTGGCAAAGGTGCCAGAAACGAGTTCTGTTGGTAGTTTTTACACTACCCCGGTAGGCAGCTGAAAGGCACCACAAAACTTGTTCTACCTGCTTTCTGGGCTGAGATGGGGAACAGCTGAATTTTGGACTCAGCTGGTGACAAAATGTTCCAAACACACCCCATGCACACCTCCACTGGCAAAGGTGCCAGAAACGAGTTCTGTTGGTAGTTTTTACACTACCCCGGTAGGCAGCTGAAAGGCACCACAAAACTTGTTCTACCTGCTTTCTGGGCTGAGATGGGGATCAGCTGAATTTTGGAGTCGGCTGGTAACAAAATGTTCCAAACACACCCCATGCACAACTCCTCCGGGGAAGGTGCCAGAAACGAGTTCTGTTGGTAGTTTTTACACTACCCCGGTAGGCAGCTGAAAGGCACCACAAAACTTGTTCTACCTGCTTTCTGGGCTGAGATGGGGAATCGCTGAATTTTGGACTCGGCTGGTAACAAAATGTTCCAAACACACCCCATGCACAACTCCTCCGGGGAAGGTGCCAGAAACGAGTTCTGTTGGTAGTTTTTACACTACCCCCGTAGGCAGCTGAAAGGCACCACAAAACTTGTTCTACCTGCTTTCTGGGCTGAGATGGAGAATCGCTGAATTTTGGACTCGGCTGGTGACAAAATGTTCCAAACACACCCCATGCACAACTCCACCGGGGAAGGTGCCAGAAACGAGTTCTGTTGGTAGTTTTTACAGTACCCCAGTAGGCAGCTGAAAGGCACCACAAAAGTTTTTCTACCTGCTTTCTGGGCTTAGATGGGGATCAGCTGAATTTTGGACTCGGCTGGTGACAAAATGTTCCAAACACACCCCATGCACAACTCCACCGGAGAATGTGCCAGAAACGAGTTCTGTTGGTAGTTTTTACAGTACCCCGGTAGGCAGCTGAAAGGCACCACAAAACTTGTTCTACCTGCTTTCTGGGCTGAGATGGGGAACGGCTGAATTTTGGACTCGGCTGGTGACAAAATGTTCTAAACACACCCCATGCACAGCTCCACCGGGGAAGGTGCCAGAAAGGAGTTCTCTTGGTATTTTTACAGTGCTCCGGGAGGCAGCTGAAAGGCACCACAAAACTTGTTCTACCTGCTTTCTGGGCTGAGATGGGGAACGGCTGAATTTTGGACTCGGCTGGTGACAAAATGTTCCAAACACACCCCATGCACAGCTCCACCGGCAAAGGTGCCAGAAACGAGTTCTGTTGGTAGTTTTTACACTACCCCGGTAGGCAGCTGAAAGGCACCACAAAACTTGTTCTACCTGCTTTCTGGGCTGAGATGGGGAACGGCTGAATTTTGGACTCGGCTGCAGACAAAATGTTCCAAACACACCCCATGCACAACTCCACCGGCAAAGGTGCCAGAAACGAGTTCTGTTGGTAGTTTTTACACTACCCCGGTAGGCAGCTGAAAGGCACCACAAAAGTTGTTCTACCTGCTTTCTGGGCTGAGATGGGGAATCGCTGAATTTTGGACTCGGCTGCTGACAAAATGTTCCAAACACACCCCATGCACAACTCCTCCGGGGAAGGTGCCAGAAAGGAGTTCTGTTGGTAGTTTTTACACTACCCCGGTAGGCAGCTGAAAGGCACCACAAAACTTGTTCTACCTGCTTTCTGGGCTGAGATGGGGAATCGCTGAATTTTGGACTCGGCTGCAGACAAAATGTTCCAAACACACCCCATGCACAACTCCACCGGGGAAGGTGCCAGAAACGAGTTCTGTTGGTAGTTTTTACACTACCCCGGTAGGCAGCTGAAAGGCACCACAAAACTTGTTCTACCTGCTTTCTGGGCTGAGATGGGGAATCGCTGAATTTTGGACTCGGCTGCAGACAAAATGTTCCAAACACACCCCATGCACAACTCCACCGGGGAAGGTGCCAGAAACGAGTTCTGTTGGTAGTTTTTACACTACCCCGGTAGGCAAGAGAAAGGCACCACAAAACTTGTTCTACCTGCTTTCTGGGCTGAGATGGAGAATCGCTGAATTTTGGACTCGGCTGGTGACAAAATGTTCCAAACACACCCCATGCACAGCTCCACCGGCAAAGGTGCCAGAAACGAGTTCTGTTGGTAGTTTTTACAGTACCCCAGTAGGCAGCTGAAAGGCACCACAAAAGTTTTTCTACCTGCTTTCTGGGCTTAGATGGGGATCAGCTGAATTTTGGACTCGGCTGGTGACAAAATGTTCCAAACACACCCCATGCACAACTCCACCGGAGAATGTGCCAGAAACGAGTTCTGTTGGTAGTTTTTACACTACCCCGGTAGGCAGCTGAAAGGCACCACAAAAGTTGTTCTACCTGCTTTCTGGGCTGAGATGGGGAACGGCTGAATTTTGGACTCGGCTGGTGACAAAATGTTCTAAACACACCCCATGCACAGCTCCACCGGCAAAGGTGCCAGAAACGAGTTCTGTTGGTAGTTTTTACACTACCCCGGTAGGCAGCTGAAAGGCACCACAAAACTTGTTCTACCTGCTTTCTGGGCTGAGATGGGGAACGGCTGAATTTTGGACTCGGCTGGTAACAAAATGTTCCAAACACACCCCATGCACAGCTCCACCGGCAAAGGTGCCAGAAACGAGTTCTGTTGGTAGTTTTTACACTACCCCGGTAGGCAGCTGAAAGGCACCACAAAACTAGTTCTACCTGCTTTCTGGGCTGAGATGGGGAACGGCTGAATTTTGGACTCGGCTGGTGACAAAATGTTCCAAACACACCCCATGCACACCTCCACTGGCAAAGGTGCCAGAAACGAGTTCTGTTGGTAGTTTTTACACTACCCCGGTAGGCAGCTGAAAGGCACCACAAAACTTGTTCTACCTGCTTTCTGGGCTGAGATGGGGAACAGCTGAATTTTGGACTCAGCTGGTGACAAAATGTTCCAAACACACCCCATGCACACCTCCACTGGCAAAGGTGCCAGAAACGAGTTCTGTTGGTAGTTTTTACACTACCCCGGTAGGCAGCTGAAAGGCACCACAAAACTTGTTCTACCTGCTTTCTGGGCTGAGATGGGGATCAGCTGAATTTTGGAGTCGGCTGGTAACAAAATGTTCCAAACACACCCCATGCACAACTCCTCCGGGGAAGGTGCCAGAAACGAGTTCTGTTGGTAGTTTTTACACTACCCCGGTAGGCAGCTGAAAGGCACCACAAAACTTGTTCTACCTGCTTTCTGGGCTGAGATGGAGAATCGCTGAATTTTGGACTCGGCTGGTGACAAAATGTTCCAAACACACCCCATGCACAGCTCCACCGGGGAAGGTGCCAGAAACGAGTTCTGTTGGTAGTTTTTACACTACCCCGGTAGGCAGCTGAAAGGCACCACAAAACTAGTTCTACCTGCTTTCTGGGCTGAGATGGGGAACGGCTGAATTTTGGACTCGGCTGCTGACAAAATGTTCCAAACACACCCCATGCACACCTCCACTGGCAAAGGTGCCAGAAACGAGTTCTGTTGGTAGTTTTTACACTACCCCGGTAGGCAGCTGAAAGGCACCACAAAACTTGTTCTACCTGCTTTCTGGGCTGAGATGGGGAAGCGCTGAATTTTGGACTCGGCTGGTGACAAAATGTTCCAAACACACCCCATGCACAACTCCACCGGGGAAGGGGCCAGAAACGAGTTCTGTTGGTAGTTTTTACACTACCCCGGTAGGCAGCTGAAAGGCACCACTAAACTTGTTCTACCTGCTTTCTGGGCTTCAGATGGGGATCAGCTGAATTTTGGACTCGGCTGGTGACAAAATGTTCTAAACACACCCCATGCACACCTCCACCGGGGAAGGTGCCAGAAACGAGTTCTGTTGGTAGTTTTTACACTACCCCGGTAGGCAGCTGAAAGGCACCACTAAACTTGATCTACCTGCTTTCTGGGCTGAGATGAGGAACGGCTGAATTTTGGACTCGGCTGGTAACAAAATGTTCCAAACACACCCCATGCACAGCTCCACCGGCAAAGGTGCCAGAAACGAGTTCTGTTGGTAGTTTTTACACTACCCCGGTAGGCAGCTGAAAGGCACCACAAAACTTGTTCTACCTGCTTTCTGGGCTGAGATGGGGAAGCGCTGAATTTTGGACTCGGCTGGTGACAAAATGTTCCAAACACACCCCATGCACACCTCCACTGGCAAAGGTGCCAGAAACGAGTTCTGTTGGTAGTTTTTACACTACCCCGGTAGGCAAGAGAAAGGCACCACAAAACTTGTTCTACCTGCTTTCTGGGCTGAGATGGAGAATCGCTGAATTTTGGACTCGGCTGGTGACAAAATATTCCAAACACACCCCATGCACAACTCCACCGGGGAAGGTGCCAGAAACGAGTTCTGTTGGTAGTTTTTACAGTACCCCAGTAGGCAGCTGAAAGGCACCACAAAAGTTTTTCTACCTGCTTTCTGGGCTGAGATGGGGAAGCGCTGAATTTTGGACTCGGCTGGTGACAAAATGTTCCAAACACACCCCATGCACAACTCCACCGGGGAAGGGGCCAGAAACGAGTTCTGTTGGTAGTTTTTACACTACCCCGGTAGGCAGCTGAAAGGCACCACTAAACTTGTTCTACCTGCTTTCTGGGCTTCAGATGGGGATCAGCTGAATTTTGGACTCGGCTGGTGACAAAATGTTCCAAACACACCCCATGCACACCTCCACCGGGGAAGGTGCCAGAAACGAGTTCTGTTGGTAGTTTTTACACTACCCCGGTAGGCAGCTGAAAGGCACCACAAAACTTGTTCTACCTGCTTTCTGGGCTGAGATGGAGAATCGCTGAATTTTGGACTCGGCTGGTGACAAAATGTTCCAAACACACCCCATGCACAGCTCCACCGGGGAAGGTGCCAGAAACGAGTTCTGTTGGTAGTTTTTACACTACCCCGGTAGGCAGCTGAAAGGCACCACAAAACTAGTTCTACCTGCTTCTGGGCTGAGATGGGGAACGGCTGAATTTTGGACTCGGCTGCTGACAAAATGTTCCAAACACACCCCATGCACACCTCCACTGGCAAAGGTGCCAGAAACGGAGTTCTGTTGGTAGTTTTTACACTACCCCGGTAGGCAGCTGAAAGGCACCACAAAACTTGTTCTACCTGCTTTCTGGGCTGAGATGGGGAAGCGCTGAATTTTGGACTCGGCTGGTGACAAAATGTTCCAAACACACCCCATGCACAGCTCCACCGGCAAAGGTGCCAGAAACGAGTTCTGTTGGTAGTTTTTACACTACCCCGGTAGGCAGCTGAAAGGCACCACAAAACTTGTTCTACCTGCTTTCTGGGCTGAGATGGGGAAGCGCTGAATTTTGGACTCGGCTGGTGACAAAATGTTCCAAACACACCCCATGCACAACTCCACCGGGGAAGGTGCCAGAAACGAGTTCTGTTGGTAGTTTTTACAGTACCCCAGTAGGCAGCTGAAAGGCACCACAAAAGTTTTTCTACCTGCTTTCTGGGCTTAGATGGGGATCAGCTGAGTTTTGGACTCGGCTGCTGACAAAATGTTCCAAACACACCCCATGCACAACTCCACCGGAGAATGTGCCAGAAACGAGTTCTGTTGGTAGTTTTTACAGTACCCCGGTAGGCAGCTGAAAGGCACCACAAAACTTGTTCTACCTGCTTTCTGGGCTGAGATGGGGAACGGCTGAATTTTGGACTCGGCTGGTGACAAAATGTTCTAAACACACCCCATGCACAACTCCACCGGGGAAGGTGCCAGAAACGAGTTCTCTTGGTATTTTTACAGTGCTCCGGGAGGCAGCTGAAAGGCACCACAAAACTTGTTGTACCTGCTTTCTGGGCTGAGATGGGGAACGGCTGAATTTTGGACTCGGCTGGTAACAAAATGTTCCAAACACACCCCATGCACAGCTCCACCGGCAAAGGTGCCAGAAACGAGTTCTGTTGGTAGTTTTTACACTACCCCGGTAGGCAGCTGAAAGGCACCACAAAACTAGTTCTACCTGCTTTCTGGGCTGAGATGGGGAACGGCTGAATTTTGGACTCGGCTGGTGACAAAATGTTCCAAACACACCCCATGCACACCTCCACTGGCAAAGGTGCCAGAAACGAGTTCTGTTGGTAGTTTTTACACTACCCCGGTAGGCAGCTGAAAGGCACCACAAAACTTGTTCTACCTGCTTTCTGGGCTGAGATGGGGAATCGCTGAATTTTGGACTCGGCTGGTAACAAAATGTTCCAAACACACCCCATGCACAACTCCTCCGGGGAAGGTGCCAGAAACGAGTTCTGTTGGTAGTTTTTACACTACCCCCGTAGGCAGCTGAAAGGCACCACAAAACTTGTTCTACCTGCTTTCTGGGCTGAGATGGAGAATCGCTGAATTTTGGACTCGGCTGGTGACAAAATGTTCCAAACACACCCCATGCACAACTCCACCGGGGAAGGTGCCAGAAACGAGTTCTGTTGCTAGTTTTTACAGTACCCCAGTAGGCAGCTGAAAGGCACCACAAAAGTTTTTCTACCTGCTTTCTGGGCTTAGATGGGGATCAGCTGAATTTTGGACTCGGCTGGTGACAAAATGTTCCAAACACACCCCATGCACAACTCCACCGGAGAATGTGCCAGAAACGAGTTCTGTTGGTAGTTTTTACAGTACCCCGGTAGGCAGCTGAAAGGCACCACAAAACTTGTTCTACCTGCTTTCTGGGCTGAGATGGGGAACGGCTGAATTTTGGACTCGGCTGCTGACAAAATGTTCTAAACACACCCCATGCACAACTCCACCGGGGAAGGTGCCAGAAAGGAGTTCTCTTGGTATTTTTACAGTGCTCCGGGAGGCAGCTGAAAGGCACCACAAAACTTGTTCTACCTGCTTTCTGGGCTGAGATGAGGAACGGCTGAGTTTTGGACTCGGCTGGTGACAAAATGTTCCAAACACACCCCATGCACAACTCCACCGGGGAAGGTGCCAGAAACGAGTTCTGTTGGTAGTTTTTACACTACCCCGGTAGGCAAGAGAAAGGCACCACAAAACTTGTTCTACCTGCTTTCTGGGCTGAGATGGGGAATCGCTGAATTTTGGACTCGGCTGGTGACAAAATGTTCCAAACACACCCCATGCACAACTCCACCGGGGAAGGTGCCAGAAACGAGTTCTGTTGGTAGTTTTTACAGTACCCCAGTAGGCAGCTGAAAGGCACCACAAAAGTTTTTCTACCTGCTTTCTGGGCTTAGATGGGGATCAGCTGAATTTTGGACTCGGCTGGTGACAAAATGTTCCAAACACACCCCATGCACAACTCCACCGGAGAATGTGCCAGAAACGAGTTCTGTTGGTAGTTTTTACACTACCCCGGTAGGCAGCTGAAAGGCACCACAAAAGTTGTTCTACCTGCTTTCTGGGCTGAGATGGGGAACGGCTGAATTTTGGACTCGGCTGGTGACAAAATGTTCTAAACACACCCCATGCACAGCTCCACCGGGGAAGGTGCCAGAAACGAGTTCTGTTGGTAGTTTTTACACTACCCCGGTAGGCAGCTGAAAGGCACCACAAAAGTTGTTCTACCTGCTTTCTGGGCTGAGATGGGGAACGGCTGAATTTTGGACTCGGCTGGTAACAAAATGTTCCAAACACACCCCATGCACAGCTCCACCGGCAAAGGTGCCAGAAACGAGTTCTGTTGGTAGTTTTTACAGTACCCCGGTAGGCAGCTGAAAGGCACCACAAAACTAGTTCTACCTGCTTTCTGGGCTGAGATGGGGAACGGCTGAATTTTGGACTCGGCTGGTGACAAAATGTTCCAAACACACCCCATGCACACCTCCACTGGCAAAGGTGCCAGAAACGAGTTCTGTTGGTAGTTTTTACACTACCCCGGTAGGCAGCTGAAAGGCACCACAAAACTTGTTCTACCTGCTTTCTGGGCTGAGATGGGGAATCGCTGAATTTTGGACTCGGCTGGTAACAAAATGTTCCAAACACACCCCATGCACAACTCCACCGGCAAAGGTGCCAGAAACGAGTTCTGTTGGTAGTTTTTACACTACCCCCGTAGGCAGCTGAAAGGCACCACAAAACTTGTTCTACCTGCTTTCTGGGCTGAGATGGAGAATCGCTGAATTTTGGACTCGGCTGGTGACAAAATGTTCCAAACACACCCCATGCACAACTCCACCGGGGAAGGTGCCAGAAACGAGTTCTGTTGGTAGTTTTTACAGTACCCCAGTAGGCAGCTGAAAGGCACCACAAAAGTTTTTCTACCTGCTTTCTGGGCTTAGATGGGGATCAGCTGAATTTTGGACTCGGCTGGTGACAAAATGTTCCAAACACACCCCATGCACAACTCCACCGGAGAATGTGCCAGAAACGAGTTCTGTTGGTAGTTTTTACAGTACCCCGGTAGGCAGCTGAAAGGCACCACAAAACTTGTTCTACCTGCTTTCTGGGCTGAGATGGGGAACGGCTGAATTTTGGACTCGGCTGGTGACAAAATGTTCTAAACACACCCCATGCACAACTCCACCGGGGAAGGTGCCAGAAAGGAGTTCTCTTGGTATTTTTACAGTGCTCCGGGAGGCAGCTGAAAGGCACCACAAAACTTGTTCTACCTGCTTTCTGGGCTGAGATGGGGAACGGCTGAATTTTGGACTCGGCTGGTAACAAAATGTTCCAAACACACCCCATGCACAGCTCCACCGGCAAAGGTGCCAGAAACGAGTTCTGTTGGTAGTTTTTACACTACCCCGGTAGGCAGCTGAAAGGCACCACAAAACTTGTTCTACCTGCTTTCTGGGCTGAGATGGGGAATCGCTGAATTTTGGACTCGGCTGGTAACAAAATGTTCCAAACACACCCCATGCACACCTCCACCGGCAAAGGTGCCAGAAACGAGTTCTGTTGGTAGTTTTTACACTACCCCGGTAGGCAGCTGAAAGGCACCACAAAACTTGTTCTACCTGCTTTCTGGGCTGAGATGGGGAACGGCTGAATTTTGGACTCGGCTGGTGACAAAATGTTCCAAACACACCCCATGCACAACTCCTCCGGGGAAGGTGCCAGAAACGAGTTCTGTTGGTAGTTTTTACACTACCCCGGTAGGCAGCTGAAAGGCACCACAAAACTTGTTCTACCTGCTTTCTGGGCTGAGATGGGGAATCGCTGAATTTTGGACTCGGCTGCTGACAAAATGTTCCAAACACACCCCATGCACAGCTCCACCGGCAAAGGTGCCAGAAAGGAGTTCTGTTGGTAGTTTTTACACTACCCCGGTAGGCAGCTGAAAGGCACCACAAAACTTGTTCTACCTGCTTTCTGGGCTGAGATGGGGAATCGCTGAATTTTGGACTCGGCTGCAGACAAAATGTTCCAAACACACCCCATGCACAACTCCACCGGGGAAGGTGCCAGAAACGAGTTCTGTTGGTAGTTTTTACACTACCCCGGTAGGCAGCTGAAAGGCACCACAAAACTTGTTCTACCTGCTTTCTGGGCTGAGATGGGGAATCGCTGAATTTTGGACTCGGCTGGTGACAAAATGTTCCAAACACACCCCATGCACAACTCCTCCGGGGAAGGTGCCAGAAACGAGTTCTGTTGGTAGTTTTTACACTACCCCGGTAGGCAGCTGAAAGGCACCACAAAACTTGTTCTACCTGCTTTCTGGGCTGAGATGGAGAATCGCTGAATTTTGGACTCGGCTGGTGACAAAATGTTCTAAACACACCCCATGCACAGCTCCACCGGCAAAGGTGCCAGAAACGAGTTCTGTTGGTAGTTTTTACAGTACCCCGGTAGGCAGCTGAAAGGCACCACAAAAGTTTTTCTACCTGCTTTCTGGGCTTAGATGGGGATCAGCTGAATTTTGGACTCGGCTGGTGACAAAATGTTCCAAACACACCCCATGCACAACTCCACCGGGGAAGGTGCCAGAAACGAGTTCTGTTGGTAGTTTTTACACTACCCCGGTAGGCAGCTGAAAGGCACCAGAAAACTTGTTCTACCTGCTTTCTGGGCTGAGATGGGGAACGGCTGAATTTTGGACTCGGCTGGTGACAAAATGTTCTAAACACACCCCATGCACAGCTCCACCGGCAAAGGTGCCAGAAACGAGTTCTGTTGGTAGTTTTTACACTACCCCGGTAGGCAGCTGAAAGGCACCACAAAACTTGTTCTACCTGCTTTCTGGGCTGAGATGGGGAACGGCTGAATTTTGGACTCGGCTGGTAACAAAATGTTCCAAACACACCCCATGCACAGCTCCACCGGCAAAGGTGCCAGAAACGAGTTCTGTTGGTAGTTTTTACACTACCCCGGTAGGCAGCTGAAAGGCACCACAAAACTAGTTCTACCTGCTTTCTGGGCTGAGATGGGGAACGGCTGAATTTTGGACTCGGCTGGTGACAAAATGTTCCAAACACACCCCATGCACACCTCCACTGGCAAAGGTGCCAGAAACGAGTTCTGTTGGTAGTTTTTACACTACCCCGGTAGGCAGCTGAAAGGCACCACAAAACTTGTTCTACCTGCTTTCTGGGCTGAGATGGAGAATCGCTGAATTTTGGACTCGGCTGGTGACAAAATGTTCCAAACACACCCCATGCACAACTCCACCGGGGAAAGTGCCAGAAACGAGTTCTGTTGGTAGTTTTTACACTACCCCGGTAGGCAGCTGAAAGGCACCACAAAACTAGTTCTACCTGCTTTCTGGGCTGAGATGGGGAACGGCTGAATTTTGGACTCGGCTGGTGACAAAATGTTCCAAACACACCCCATGCACACCTCCACTGGCAAAGGTGCCAGAAACGAGTTCTGTTGGTAGTTTTTACACTACCCCGGTAGGCAGCTGAAAGGCACCACAAAACTTGTTCTACCTGCTTTCTGGGCTGAGATGGGGAACAGCTGAATTTTGGACTCAGCTGGTGACAAAATGTTCCAAACACACCCCATGCACACCTCCACTGGCAAAGGTGCCAGAAACGAGTTCTGTTGGTAGTTTTTACACTACCCCGGTAGGCAGCTGAAAGGCACCACAAAACTTGTTCTACCTGCTTTCTGGGCTGAGATGGGGAATCGCTGAATTTTGGACTCGGCTGGTAACAAAATGTTCCAAACACACCCCATGCACAACTCCTCCGGGGAAGGTGCCAGAAACGAGTTCTGTTGGTAGTTTTTACACTACCCCGGTAGGCAGCTGAAAGGCACCACAAAACTTGTTCTACCTGCTTTCTGGGCTGAGATGGAGAATCGCTGAATTTTGGACTCGGCTGGTGACAAAATGTTCCAAACACACCCCATGCACAACTCCACCGGGGAAGGTGCCAGAAACGAGTTCTGTTGGTAGTTTTTACAGTACCCCAGTAGGCAGCTGAAAGGCACCACAAAAGTTTTTCTACCTGCTTTCTGGGCTTAGATGGGGATCAGCTGAGTTTTGGACTCGGCTGCTGACAAAATGTTCCAAACACACCCCATGCACAACTCCACCGGAGAATGTGCCAGAAACGAGTTCTGTTGGTAGTTTTTACAGTACCCCGGTAGGCAGCTGAAAGGCACCACAAAACTTGTTCTACCTGCTTTCTGGGCTGAGATGGGGAACGGCTGAATTTTGGACTCGGCTGGTGACAAAATGTTCTAAACACACCCCATGCACAACTCCACCGGGGAAGGTGCCAGAAACGAGTTCTCTTGGTATTTTTACAGTGCTCCGGGAGGCAGCTGAAAGGCACCACAAAACTTGTTGTACCTGCTTTCTGGGCTGAGATGGGGAACGGCTGAATTTTGGACTCGGCTGGTAACAAAATGTTCCAAACACACCCCATGCACAGCTCCACCGGGGAAGGTGCCAGAAACGAGTTCTGTTGGTAGTTTTTACACTACCCCGGTAGGCAGCTGAAAGGCACCACAAAACTAGTTCTACCTGCTTTCTGGGCTGAGATGGGGAACGGCTGAATTTTGGACTCGGCTGGTGACAAAATGTTCCAAACACACCCCATGCACACCTCCACTGGCAAAGGTGCCAGAAACGAGTTCTGTTGGTAGTTTTTACACTACCCCGGTAGGCAGCTGAAAGGCACCACAAAACTTGTTCTACCTGCTTTCTGGGCTGAGATGGGGAATCGCTGAATTTTGGACTCGGCTGGTAACAAAATGTTCCAAACACACCCCATGCACAACTCCTCCGGGGAAGGTGCCAGAAACGAGTTCTGTTGGTAGTTTTTACACTACCCCGGTAGGCAAGAGAAAGGCACCACAAAACTTGTTCTACCTGCTTTCTGGGCTGAGATGGAGAATCGCTGAATTTTGGACTCGGCTGGTGACAAAATGTTCCAAACACACCCCATGCACAACTCCACCGGGGAAGGTGCCAGAAACGAGTTCTGTTGCTAGTTTTTACAGTACCCCAGTAGGCAGCTGAAAGGCACCACAAAAGTTTTTCTACCTGCTTTCTGGGCTTAGATGGGGATCAGCTGAATTTTGGACTCGGCTGGTGACAAAATGTTCCAAACACACCCCATGCACAACTCCACCGGAGAATGTGCCAGAAACGAGTTCTGTTGGTAGTTTTTACAGTACCCCGGTAGGCAGCTGAAAGGCACCACAAAACTTGTTCTACCTGCTTTCTGGGCTGAGATGGGGAACGGCTGAATTTTGGACTCGGCTGGTGACAAAATGTTCTAAACACACCCCATGCACAACTCCACCGGGGAAGGTGCCAGAAAGGAGTTCTCTTGGTATTTTTACAGTGCTCCGGGAGGCAGCTGAAAGGCACCACAAAACTTGTTGTACCTGCTTTCTGGGCTGAGATGGGGAACGGCTGAATTTTGGACTCGGCTGGTAACAAAATGTTCCAAACACACCCCATGCACAGCTCCACCGGGGAAGGTGCCAGAAACGAGTTCTGTTGGTAGTTTTTACACTACCCCGGTAGGCAGCTGAAAGGCACCACAAAACTTGTTCTACCTGCTTTCTGGGCTGAGATGGGGAATCGCTGAATTTTGGACTCGGCTGGTAACAAAATGTTCCAAACACACCCCATGCACACCTCCACCGGCAAAGGTGCCAGAAACGAGTTCTGTTGGTAGTTTTTACACTACCCCGGTAGGCAGCTGAAAGGCACCACAAAACTTGTTCTACCTGCTTTCTGGGCTGAGATGGGGAACGGCTGAATTTTGGACTCGGCTGCAGACAAAATGTTCCAAACACACCCCATGCACAACTCCACCGGCAAAGGTGCCAGAAACGAGTTCTGTTGGTAGTTTTTACACTACCCCGGTAGGCAGATGAAAGGCACCACAAAACTTGTTCTACCTGCTTTCTGGGCTGAGATGGGGAATCGCTGAATTTTGGACTCGGCTGCTGACAAAATGTTCCAAACACACCCCATGCACAACTCCTCCGGGGAAGGTGCCAGAAACGAGTTCTGTTGGTAGTTTTTACACTACCCCGGTAGGCAGCTGAAAGGCACCACAAACTTGTTCTACCTGCTTTCTGGGCTGAGATGGGGAATCGCTGAATTTTGGACTCGGCTGGTGACAAAATGTTCCAAACACACCCATGCACAGCTCCACCGGGGAAGGGTGCCAGAAACGAGTTCTGTTGGTAGTTTTTACAGTACCCCAGTAGGCAGCTGAAAGGCACCACAAAACTTGTTCTACCTGCTTTCTGGGCTGAGATGAGGAACGGCTGAGTCTTGGACTCGGCTGCTGACAAAATGTTCCAAACACACCCCATGCACAACTCCACCGGGGAAGGTGCCAGAAACGAGTTCTGTGGTAGTTTTTACACTACCCCGGTAGGCAAGAGAAAGGCACCACAAAACTTGTTCTACCTGCTTTCTGGGCTGAGATGGGGAATCGCTGAATTTTGGACTCGGCTGGTGACAAAATGTTCTAAACACACCCCATGCACAGCTCCACCGGGGAAGGTGCCAGAAACGAGTTCTGTTTGGTAGTTTTTACACTACCCCGGTAGGCAGCTGAAAGGCACCACAAAACTTGTTCTACCTGCTTTCTGGGCTGAGATGGGGAACGGCTGAATTTTGGACTCGGCTGCAGACAAAATGTTCCAAACACACCCCATGCACAACTCCACCGGCAAAGGTGCCAGAAACGAGTTCTGTTGGTAGTTTTTACACTACCCCGGTAGGCAGATGAAAGGCACCACAAAACTTGTTCTACCTGCTTTCTGGGCTGAGATGGGGAATCGCTGAATTTTGGACTCGGCTGCTGACAAAATGTTCCAAACACACCCCATGCACAACTCCTCCGGGGAAGGTGCCAGAAACGAGTTCTGTTGGTAGTTTTTACACTACCCCGGTAGGCAGCTGAAAGGCACCACAAAACTTGTTCTACCTGCTTTCTGGGCTGAGATGGGGAATCGCTGAATTTTGGACTCGGCTGGTGACAAAATGTTCCAAACACACCCCATGCACAGCTCCACCGGGGAAGGTGCCAGAAACGAGTTCTGTTGGTAGTTTTTACAGTACCCCAGTAGGCAGCTGAAAGGCACCACAAAACTTGTTCTACCTGCTTTCTGGGCTGAGATAGAGGAACGGCTGAGTTTTGGACTCGGCTGCTGACAAAATGTTCCAAACACACACCCATGCACAACTCCACCGGGGAAGGTGCCAGAAACGAGTTCTGTTGGTAGTTTTTACACTACCCCGGTAGGCAAGAGAAAGGCACCACAAAACTTGTTCTACCTGCTTTCTGGGCTGAGATGGGGAATCGCTGAATTTTGGACTCGGCTGGTGACAAAATGTTCCAAACACACCCCATGCACAACTCCACCGGGGAAGGTGCCAGAAACGAGTTCTGTTGGTAGTTTTTACAGTACCCCAGTAGGCAGCTGAAAGGCACCACAAAAGTTTTTCTACCTGCTTTCTGGGCTTAGATGGGGATCAGCTGAATTTTGGACTCGGCTGGTGACAAAATGTTCCAAACACACCCCATGCACAACTCCACCGGAGAATGTGCCAGAAACGAGTTCTGTTGGTAGTTTTTACACTACCCCGGTAGGCAGCTGAAAGGCACCACAAAAGTTGTTCTACCTGCTTTCTGGGCTGAGATGGGGAACGGCTGAATTTTGGACTCGGCTGGTGACAAAATGTTCTAAACACACCCCATGCACAGCTCCACCGGGGAAGGTGCCAGAAACGAGTTCTGTTGGTAGTTTTTACACTACCCCGGTAGGCAGCTGAAAGGCACCACAAAAGTTGTTCTACCTGCTTTCTGGGCTGAGATGGGGAACGGCTGAATTTTGGACTCGGCTGCTGACAAAATGTTCCAAACACACCCCATGCACAACTCCACCGGGGAAGGTGCCAGAAACGAGTTCTGTTGGTAGTTTTTACACTACCCCGGTAGGCAAGAGAAAGGCACCACAAAACTTGTTCTACCTGCTTTCTGGGCTGAGATGGGGAATCGCTGAATTTTGGACTCGGCTGGTAACAAAATGTTCCAAACACACCCCATGCACAGCTCCACCGGGGAAGGTGCCAGAAACGAGTTCTGTTGGTAGTTTTTACACTACCCCGGCCCGGTAGGCAGCTGAAAGGCACCACAAAACTAGTTCTACCTGCTTTCTGGGCTGAGATGGGGAACGGCTGAATTTTGGACTCGGCTGGTGACAAAATGTTCCAAACACACCCCATGCACACCTCCACTGGCAAAGGTGCCAGAAACGAGTTCTGTTGGTAGTTTTTACACTACCCCGGTAGGCAGCTGAAAGGCACCACAAAACTTGTTCTACCTGCTTTCTGGGCTGAGATGGGGGAACAGCTGAATTTTGGACTCAGCTGGTGACAAAATGTTCCAAACACACCCCATGCACACCTCCACTGGCAAAGAACGAGTTCTGTTGGTAGTTTTTACACTACCCCGGTAGGCAGCTGAAAGGCACCACAAAACTTGTTCTACCTGCTTTCTGGGCTGAGATGGGGAATCGCTGAATTTTGGACTCGGCTGGTGACAAAATGTTCCAAACACACCCCATGCACAGCTCCACCGGGGAAGGTGCCAGAAACGAGTTCTGTTGGTAGTTTTTACAGTACCCCAGTAGGCAGCTGAAAGGCACCACAAAACTTGTTCTACCTGCTTTCTGGGCTGAGATGAGGAACGGCTGAGTTTTGGACTCGGCTGCTGACAAAATGTTCCAAACACACCCCATGCACAACTCCACCGGGGAAGGTGCCAGAAACGAGTTCTGTTGGTAGTTTTTACACTACCCCGGTAGGCAAGAGAAAGGCACCACAAAACTTGTTCTACCTGCTTTCTGGGCTGAGATGGGGAATCGCTGAATTTTGGACTCGGCTGGTGACAAAATGTTCCAAACACACCCCATGCACAACTCCACCGGGGAAGGTGCCAGAAACGAGTTCTGTTGGTAGTTTTTACAGTACCCCAGTAGGCAGCTGAAAGGCACCACAAAAGTTTTTCTACCTGCTTTCTGGGCTGAGATGGGGATCAGCTGAATTTTGGACTCGGCTGGTGACAAAATGTTCCAAACACACCCCATGCACAACTCCACCGGAGAATGTGCCAGAAACGAGTTCTGTTGGTAGTTTTTACACTACCCCGGTAGGCAGCTGAAAGGCACCACAAAAGTTGTTCTACCTGCTTTCTGGGCTGAGATGGGGAACGGCTGAATTTTGGACTCGGCTGGTGACAAAATGTTCCAAACACACCCCATGCACAGCTCCACCGGGGAAGGTGCCAGAAACGAGTTCTGTTGGTAGTTTTTACACTACCCCGGTAGGCAGCTGAAAGGCACCACAAAAGTTGTTCTACCTGCTTTCTGGGCTGAGATGGGGAACGGCTGAATTTTGGACTCGGCTGGTAACAAAATGTTCCAAACACACCCCATGCACAGCTCCACCGGCAAAGGTGCCAGAAACGAGTTCTGTTGGTAGTTTTTACACTACCCCGGTAGGCAGCTGAAAGGCACCACAAAACTAGTTCTACCTGCTTTCTGGGCTGAGATGGGGAACGGCTGAATTTTGGACTCGGCTGGTGACAAAATGTTCCAAACACACCCCATGCACACCTCCACTGGCAAAGGTGCCAGAAATGAGTTCTGTTGGTAGTTTTTACACTACCCCGGTAGGCAGCTGAAAGGCACCACAAAACTTGTTCTACCTGCTTTCTGGGCTGAGATGGGGAATCGCTGAATTTTGGACTCGGCTGGTAACAAAATGTTCCAAACACACCCCATGCACAACTCCTCCGGGGAAGGTGCCAGAAACGAGTTCTGTTGGTAGTTTTTACACTACCCCCGTAGGCAGCTGAAAGGCACCACAAAACTTGTTCTACCTGCTTTCTGGGCTGAGATGGAGAATCGCTGAATTTTGGACTCGGCTGGTGACAAAATGTTCCAAACACACCCCATGCACAACTCCACCGGGGAAGGTGCCAGAAACGAGTTCTGTTGGTAGTTTTTACAGTACCCCAGTAGGCAGCTGAAAGGCACCACAAAAGTTTTTCTACCTGCTTTCTGGGCTTAGATGGGGATCAGCTGAATTTTGGACTCGGCTGGTGACAAAATGTTCCAAACACACCCCATGCACAACTCCACCGGAGAATGTGCCAGAAACGAGTTCTGTTGGTAGTTTTTACAGTACCCCGGTAGGCAGCTGAAAGGCACCACAAAACTTGTTCTACCTGCTTTCTGGGCTGAGATGGGGAACGGCTGAATTTTGGACTCGGCTGGTGACAAAATGTTCTAAACACACCCCATGCACAACTCCACCGGGGAAGGTGCCAGAAAGGAGTTCTGTTGGTAGTTTTTACACTACCCCGGTAGGCAGCTGAAAGGCACCACAAAACTTGTTCTACCTGCTTTCTGGGCTGAGATGGGGAATCGCTGAATTTTGGACTCGGCTGGTAACAAAATGTTCCAAACACACCCCATGCACACCTCCACCGGAGAATGTGCCAGAAACGAGTTCTGTTGGTAGTTTTTACACTACCCCGGTAGGCAGCTGAAAGGCACCACAAAACTTGTTCTACCTGCTTTCTGGGCTGAGATGGGGAACGGCTGAATTTTGGACTCGGCTGCAGACAAAATGTTCCAAACACACCCCATGCACAACTCCACCGGCAAAGGTGCCAGAAACGAGTTCTGTTGGTAGTTTTTACACTACCCCGGTAGGCAGATGAAAGGAACCACAAAACTTGTTCTACCTGCTTTCTGGGCTGAGATGGGGAATCGCTGAATTTTGGACTCGGCTGCTGACAAAATGTTCCAAACACACCCCATGCACAACTCCTCCGGGTAAGGTGCCAGAAAGGAGTTCTGTTGGTAGTTTTTACACTACCCCGGTAGGCAGCTGAAAGGCACCACAAAACTTGTTCTACCTGCTTTCTGGGCTGAGATGGGGAATCGCTGAATTTTGGACTCGGCTGCAGACAAAATGTTCCAAACACACCCCATGCACAACTCCACCGGGGAAGGTGCCAGAAACGAGTTCTGTTGGTAGTTTTTACACTACCCCGGTAGGCAGCTGAAAGGCACCACAAAACTTGTTCTACCTGCTTTCTGGGCTGAGATGGGGAATCGCTGAATTTTGGACTCGGCTGCAGACAAAATGTTCCAAACACACCCCATGCACAACTCCTCCGGGGAAGGTGCCAGAAACGAGTTCTGTTGGTAGTTTTTACACTACCCCGGTAGGCAAGAGAAAGGCACCACAAAACTTGTTCTACCTGCTTTCTGGGCTGAGATGGAGAATCGCTGAATTTTGGACTCGGCTGGTGACAAAATGTTCCAAACACACCCCATGCACAGCTCCACCGGGGAAGGTGCCAGAAACGAGTTCTGTTGGTAGTTTTTACAGTACCCCGGTAGGCAGCTGAAAGGCACCACAAAAGTTTTTCTACCTGCTTTCTGGGATTAGATGGGGATCAGCTGAATTTTGGACTCGGCTGGTGACAAAATGTTCCAAACACACCCCATGCACAACTCCACCGGAGAATGTGCCAGAAACGAGTTCTGTTGGTAGTTTTTACACTACCCCGGTAGGCAGCTGAAAGGCACCACAAAAGTTGTTCTACCTGCTTTCTGGGCTGAGATGGGGAATCGCTGAATTTTGGACTCGGCTGGTGACAAAATGTTCTAAACACACCCCATGCACAGCTCCACCGGCAAAGGTGCCAGAAACGAGTTCTGTTGGTAGTTTTTACACTACCCCGGTAGGCAGCTGAAAGGCACCACAAAACTTGTTCTACCTGCTTTCTGGGCTGAGATGGGGAACGGCTGAATTTTGGACTCGGCTGGTAACAAAATGTTCCAAACACACCCCATGCACAGCTCCACCGGCAAAGGTGCCAGAAACGAGTTCTGTTGGTAGTTTTTACACTACCCCGGTAGGCAGCTGAAAGGCACCACAAAACTAGTTCTACCTGCTTTCTGGGCTGAGATGGGGAACGGCTGAATTTTGGACTCGGCTGGTGACAAAATGTTCCAAACACACCCCATGCACACCTCCACTGGCAAAGGTGCCAGAAACGAGTTCTGTTGGTAGTTTTTACACTACCCCGGTAGGCAGCTGAAAGGCACCACAAAACTTGTTCTACCTGCTTTCTGGGCTGAGATGGGGAACAGCTGAATTTTGGACTCAGCTGGTGACAAAATGTTCCAAACACACCCCATGCACACCTCCACTGGCAAAGGTGCCAGAAACGAGTTCTGTTGGTAGTTTTTACACTACCCCGGTAGGCAGCTGAAAGGCACCACAAAACTTGTTCTACCTGCTTTCTGGGCTGAGATGGGGAATCGCTGAATTTTGGACTCGGCTGGTAACAAAATGTTCCAAACACACCCCATGCACAACTCCACCGGGGAAGGTGCCAGAAACGAGTTCTGTTGGTAGTTTTTACACTACCCCGGTAGGCAGCTGAAAGGCACCACAAAACTTGTTCTACCTGCTTTCTGGGCTGAGATGGGGAACGGCTGAATTTTGGACTCAGCTGGTGACAAAATGTTCCAAACACACCCCATGCACAACTCCTCCGGGGAAGGTGCCAGAAACGAGTTCTGTTGGTAGTTTTTACACTACCCCGGTAGGCAAGAGAAAGGCACCACAAAACTTGTTCTACCTGCTTTCTGGGCTGAGATGGAGAATCGCTGAATTTTGGACTCGGCTGGTGACAAAATGTTCCAAACACACCCCATGCACAGCTCCACCGGCAAAGGTGCCAGAAACGAGTTCTGTTGGTAGTTTTTACAGTACCCCAGTAGGCAGCTGAAAGGCACCACAAAAGTTTTTCTACCTGCTTTCTGGGCTTAGATGGGGATCAGCTGAATTTTGGACTCGGCTGGTGACAAAATGTTCCAAACACACCCCATGCACAACTCCACCGGAGAATGTGCCAGAAACGAGTTCTGTTGGTAGTTTTTACACTACCCCGGTAGGCAGCTGAAAGGCACCACAAAAGTTGTTCTACCTGCTTTCTGGGCTGAGATGGGGAACGGCTGAATTTTGGACTCGGGTGGTAACAAAATGTTCCAAACACACCCCATGCACAGCTCCACCGGCAAAGGTGCCAGAAACGAGTTCTGTTGGTAGTTTTTACACTACCCCGGTAGGCAGCTGAAAGGCACCACAAAACTTGTTCTACCTGCTTTCTGGGCTGAGATGGGGAACGGCTGAATTTTGGACTCGGCTGGTAACAAAATGTTCCAAACACACCCCATGCACAGCTCCACCGGGGAAGGTGCCAGAAACGAGTTCTGTTGGTAGTTTTTACACTACCCCGGTAGGCAGCTGAAAGGCACCACAAAACTAGTTCTACCTGCTTTCTGGGCTGAGATGGGGAACGGCTGAATTTTGGACTCGGCTGGTGACAAAATGTTCCAAACACACCCCATGCACACCTCCACTGGCAAAGGTGCCAGAAACGAGTTCTGTTGGTAGTTTTTACACTACCCCGGTAGGCAGCTGAAAGGCACCACAAAACTTGTTCTACCTGCTTTCTGGGCTGAGATGGGGAACAGCTGAATTTTGGACTCAGCTGGTGACAAAATGTTCCAAACACACCCCATGCACACCTCCACTGGCAAAGGTGCCAGAAACGAGTTCTGTTGGTAGTTTTTACACTACCCCGGTAGGCAGATGAAAGGCACCACAAAACTTGTTCTACCTGCTTTCTGGGCTGAGATGGGGAATCGCTGAATTTTGGACTCGGCTGGTAACAAAATGTTCCAAACACACCCCATGCACAACTCCTCCGGGGAAGGTGCCAGAAACGAGTTCTGTTGGTAGTTTTTACACTACCCCGGTAGGCAGCTGAAAGGCACCACAAAACTTGTTCTACCTGCTTTCTGGGCTGAGATGGAGAATCGCTGAATTTTGGACTCGGCTGGTGACAAAATGTTCCAAACACACCCCATGCACAACTCCACCGGGGAAGGTGCCAGAAACGAGTTCTGTTGGTAGTTTTTACAGTACCCCAGTAGGCAGCTGAAAGGCACCACAAAAGTTTTTCTACCTGCTTTCTGGGCTTAGATGGGGATCAGCTGAGTTTTGGACTCGGCTGCTGACAAAATGTTCCAAACACACCCCATGCACAACTCCACCGGAGAATGTGCCAGAAACGAGTTCTGTTGGTAGTTTTTACACTACCCCGGTAGGCAGCTGAAAGGCACCACAAAACTTGTTCTACCTGCTTTCTGGGCTGAGATGGGGAACGGCTGAATTTTGGACTCGGCTGGTGACAAAATGTTCTAAACACACCCCATGCACAACTCCACCGGGGAAGGTGCCAGAAAGGAGTTCTCTTGGTATTTTTACAGTGCTCCAGGAGGCAGCTGAAAGGCACCACAAAACTTGTCGTACCTGCTTTCTGGGCTGAGATGGGGAACGGCTGAATTTTGGACTCGGCTGGTAACAAAATGTTCCAAACACACCCCATGCACAGCTCCACCGGCAAAGGTGCCAGAAACGAGTTCTGTTGGTAGTTTTTACACTACCCCGGTAGGCAGCTGAAAGGCACCACAAAACTTGTTCTACCTGCTTTCTGGGCTGAGATGAGGAACGGCTGAATTTTGGACTCGGCTTGTAACAAAATGTTCCAAACACACCCCATGCACACCTCCACCGGCAAAGGTGCCAGAAACGAGTTCTGTTGGTAGTTTTTACACTACCCCGGTAGGCAGCTGAAAGGCACCACAAAACTTGTTCTACCTGCTTTCTGGGCTGAGATGGGGAATCGCTGAATTTTGGACTCGGCTTGTAACAAAATGTTCCAAACACACCCCATGCACACCTCCACCGGCAAAGGTGCCAGAAACGAGTTCTGTTGGTAGTTTTTACACTACCCCGGTAGGCAAGAGAAAGGCACCACAAAACTTGTTCTACCTGCTTTCTGGGCTGAGATGAGGAATGGCTGAATTTTGGACTCGGCTGCTGACAAAATGTTCCAAACACACCCCATGCACACCTCCACTGGCAAAGGTGCCAGAAACGAGTTCTGTTGGTAGTTTTTACACTACCCCGGTAGGCAGCTGAAAGGCACCACAAAACTTGTTCTACCTGCTTTCTGGGCTGAGATGGGGAATCGCTGAATTTTGGACTCGGCTGCTGACAAAATGTTCCAAACACACCCCATGCACAACTCCTCCGGGGAAGGTGCCAGAAACGAGTTCTGTTGGTAGTTTTTACACTACCCCGGTAGGCAGCTGAAAGGCACCACAAAACTTGTTCTACCTGCTTTCTGGGCTTAGATGGGGATCAGCTGAATTTTGGACTCGGCTGGTGACAAAATGTTCCAAACACACCCCATGCACAACTCCACCGGAGAATGTGCCAGAAACGAGTTCTGTTGGTAGTTTTTACACTACCCCGGTAGGCAGCTGAAAGGCACCACAAAAGTTGTTCTACCTGCTTTCTGGGCTGAGATGGGGAATCGCTGAATTTTGGACTCGGCTGGTGACAAAATGTTCTAAACACACCCCATGCACAGCTCCACCGGCAAAGGTGCCAGAAACGAGTTCTGTTGGTAGTTTTTACACTACCCCGGTAGGCAGCTGAAAGGCACCACAAAACTTGTTGTACCTGCTTTCTGGGCTGAGATGGGGAACGGCTGAATTTTGGACTCGGCTGGTAACAAAATGTTCCAAACACACCCCATGCACAGCTCCACCGGCAAAGGTGCCAGAAACGAGTTCTGTTGGTAGTTTTTACACTACCCCGGTAGGCAGCTGAAAGGCACCACAAAACTAGTTCTACCTGCTTTCTGGGCTGAGATGGGGAACGGCTGAATTTTGGACTCGGCTGGTGACAAAATGTTCCAAACACACCCCATGCACACCTCCACTGGCAAAGGTGCCAGAAACGAGTTCTGTTGGTAGTTTTTACACTACCCCGGTAGGCAGCTGAAAGGCACCACAAAACTTGTTCTACCTGCTTTCTGGGCTGAGATGGGGAACAGCTGAATTTTGGACTCAGCTGGTGACAAAATGTTCCAAACACACCCCATGCACACCTCCACTGGCAAAGGTGCCAGAAACGAGTTCTGTTGGTAGTTTTTACACTACCCCCGGTAGGCAGCTGAAAGGCACCACAAAACTTGTTCTACCTGCTTTCTGGGCTGAGATGGGGAATCGCTGAATTTTGGACTCGGCTGGTAACAAAATGTTCCAAACACACCCCATGCACAACTCCTCCGGGGAAGGTGCCAGAAACGAGTTCTGTTGGTAGTTTTTACACTACCCCGGTAGGCAGCTGAAAGGCACCACAAAACTTGTTCTACCTGCTTTCTGGGCTGAGATGGGGAACGGCTGAATTTTGGACTCAGCTGGTGACAAAATGTTCCAAACACACCCCATGCACAACTCCTCCGGGGAAGGTGCCAGAAACGAGTTCTGTTGGTAGTTTTTACACTACCCCGGTAGGCAAGAGAAAGGCACCACAAAACTTGTTCTACCTGCTTTCTGGGCTGAGATGGAGAATCGCTGAATTTTGGACTCGGCTGGTGACAAAATGTTCCAAACACACCCCATGCACAGCTCCACCGGCAAAGGTGCCAGAAACGAGTTCTGTTGGTAGTTTTTACAGTACCCCAGTAGGCAGCTGAAAGGCACCACAAAAGTTTTTCTACCTGCTTTCTGGGCTTAGATGGGGATCAGCTGAATTTTGGACTCGGCTGGTGACAAAATGTTCCAAACACACCCCATGCACAACTCCACCGGAGAATGTGCCAGAAACGAGTTCTGTTGGTAGTTTTTACACTACCCCGGTAGGCAGCTGAAAGGCACCACAAAAGTTGTTCTACCTGCTTTCTGGGCTGAGATGGGGAACGGCTGAATTTTGGACTCGGCTGGTGACAAAATGTTCTAAACACACCCCATGCACAGCTCCACCGGCAAAGGTGCCAGAAACGAGTTCTGTTGGTAGTTTTTACACTACCCCGGTAGGCAGCTGAAAGGCACCACAAAACTTGTTCTACCTGCTTTCTGGGCTGAGATGGGGAACGGCTGAATTTTGGACTCGGCTGGTAACAAAATGTTCCAAACACACCCCATGCACAGCTCCACCGGCAAAGGTGCCAGAAACGAGTTCTGTTGGTAGTTTTTACACTACCCCGGTAGGCAGCTGAAAGGCACCACAAAACTAGTTCTACCTGCTTTCTGGGCTGAGATGGGGAACGGCTGAATTTTGGACTCGGCTGGTGACAAAATGTTCCAAACACACCCCATGCACACCTCCACTGGCAAAGGTGCCAGAAACGAGTTCTGTTGGTAGTTTTTACACTACCCCGGTAGGCAGCTGAAAGGCACCACAAAACTTGTTCTACCTGCTTTCTGGGCTGAGATGGGGAACAGCTGAATTTTGGACTCAGCTGGTGACAAAATGTTCCAAACACACCCCATGCACACCTCCACTGGCAAAGGTGCCAGAAACGAGTTCTGTTGGTAGTTTTTACACTACCCCGGTAGGCAGCTGAAAGGCACCACAAAACTTGTTCTACCTGCTTTCTGGGCTGAGATGGGGAATCGCTGAATTTTGGACTCGGCTGGTAACAAAATGTTCCAAACACACCCCATGCACAACTCCTCCGGGGAAGGTGCCAGAAACGAGTTCTGTTGGTAGTTTTTACACTACCCCGGTAGGCAGCTGAAAGGCACCACAAAACTTGTTCTACCTGCTTTCTGGGCTGAGATGGAGAATCGCTGAATTTTGGACTCGGCTGGTGACAAAATGTTCCAAACACACCCCATGCACAACTCCACCGGGGAAGGTGCCAGAAACGAGTTCTGTTGGTAGTTTTTACAGTACCCCAGTAGGCAGCTGAAAGGCACCACAAAAGTTTTTCTACCTGCTTTCTGGGCTTAGATGGGGATCAGCTGAGTTTTGGACTCGGCTGCTGACAAAATGTTCCAAACACACCCCATGCACAGCTCCACCGGCAAAGGTGCCAGAAACGAGTTCTGTTGGTAGTTTTTACACTACCCCGGTAGGCAGCTGAAAGGCACCACAAAACTTGTTCTACCTGCTTTCTGGGCTGAGATGGGGAATCGCTGAATTTTGGACTCGGCTTGTAACAAAATGTTCCAAACACACCCCATGCACACCTCCACCGGCAAAGGTGCCAGAAACGAGTTCTGTTGGTAGTTTTTACACTACCCCGGTAGGCAGCTGAAAGGCACCACAAAACTTGTTCTACCTGCTTTCTGGGCTGAGATGGGGAATCGCTGAATTTTGGACTCGGCTTGTAACAAAATGTTCCAAACACACCCCATGCACACCTCCACCGGCAAAGGTGCCAGAAACGAGTTCTGTTGGTAGTTTTTACACTACCCCGGTAGGCAAGAGAAAGGCACCACAAAACTTGTTCTACCTGCTTTCTGGGCTGAGATGAGGAACGGCTGAATTTTGGACTCGGCTGCTGACAAAATGTTCCAAATACACCCCATGCACACCTCCACTGGCAAAGGTGCCAGAAACGAGTTCTGTTGGTAGTTTTTACACTACCCCGGTAGGCAGATGAAAGGCACCACAAAACTTGTTCTACCTGCTTTCTGGGCTGAGATGGGGAATCGCTGAATTTTGGACTCGGCTGCTGACAAAATGTTCCAAACACACCCCATGCACAACTCCTCCGGGGAAGGTGCCAGAAACGAGTTCTGTTGGTAGTTTTTACACTACCCCGGTAGGCAGCTGAAAGGCACCACAAAACTTGTTCTACCTGCTTTCTGGGCTGAGATGGGGAATCGCTGAATTTTGGACTCGGCTGGTGACAAAATGTTCCAAACACACCCCATGCACAGCTCCACCGGGGAAGGTGCCAGAAACGAGTTCTGTTGGTAGTTTTTACAGTACCCCAGTAGGCAGCTGAAAGGCACCACAAAACTTGTTCTACCTGCTTTCTGGGCTTAGATGGGGATCAGCTGAATTTTGGACTCGGCTGGTGACAAAATGTTCCAAACACACCCCATGCACAACTCCACCGGAGAATGTGCCAGAAACGAGTTCTGTTGGTAGTTTTTACAGTGCTCCGGGAGGCAGCTGAAAGGCACCACAAAACTTGTTGTACCTGCTTTCTGGGCTGAGATGGGGATCAGCTGAATTTTGGACTCGGCTGGTGACAAAATGTTCCAAACACACCCCATGCACAACTCCACCGGGGAAGGTGCCAGAAACGAGTTCTGTTGGTAGTTTTTACACTACCCCGGTAGGCAGCTGAAAGGCACCACAAAACTTGTTCTACCTGCTTTCTGGGCTGAGATGGGGAATCGCTGAATTTTGGACTCGGCTGGTAACAAAATGTTCCAAACACACCCCATGCACACCTCCACCGGCAAAGGTGCCAGAAACGAGTTCTGTTGGTAGTTTTTACACTACCCCGGTAGGCAGCTGAAAGGCACCACAAAAGTTGTTCTACCTGCTTTCTGGGCTGAGATGGGGAACGGCTGAATTTTGGACTCGGCTGGTAACAAAATGTTCCAAACACACCCCATGCACAACTCCACCGGCAAAGGTGCCAGAAACGAGTTCTGTTGGTAGTTTTTACACTACCCCGGTAGGCAGATGAAAGGCACCACAAAACTTGTTCTACCTGCTTTCTGGGCTGAGATGGGGAATCGCTGAATTTTGGACTCGGCTGCTGACAAAATGTTCCAAACACACCCCATGCACAACTCCTCCGGGGAAGGTGCCAGAAAGGAGTTCTGTTGGTAGTTTTTACACTACCCCGGTAGGCAGCTGAAAGGCACCACAAAACTTGTTCTACCTGCTTTCTGGGCTGAGATGGGGAATCGCTGAATTTTGGACTCGGCTGCTGACAAATTGTTCCAAACACACCCCATGCACAGCTCCACCGGGGAAGGTGCCAGAAACGAGTTCTGTTGGTAGTTTTTACAGTACCCCAGTAGGCAGCTGAAAGGCACCACAAAACTTGTTCTACCTGCTTTCTGGGCTGAGATGAGGAACGGCTGAGTTTTGGACTCGGCTGCTGACAAAATGTTCCAAACACACCCCATGCACAACTCCACCGGGGAAGGTGCCAGAAACGAGTTCTGTTGGTAGTTTTTACACTACCCCGGTAGGCAAGAGAAAGGCACCACAAAACTTGTTCTACCTGCTTTCTGGGCTGAGATGGAGAATCGCTGAATTTTGGACTCGGCTGCTGACAAAATGTTCCAAACACACCCCATGCACAACTCCACCGGGGAAGGTGCCAGAAACGAGTTCTGTTGGTAGTTTTTACACTACCCTGGTAGGCAAGAGAAAGGCACCACAAAACTTGTTGTACCTGCTTTCTGGGCTGAGATGGAGAATCGCTGAATTTTGGACTCGGCTGCTGACAAAATGTTCCAAACACACCCCATGCACAACTCCTCCGGGGAAGGTGCCAGAAAGGAGTTCTGTTGGTAGTTTTTACACTACCCCGGTAGGCAGCTGAAAGGCACCACAAAACTTGTTCTACCTGCTTTCTGGGCTGAGATGGGGAATCGCTGAATTTTGGACTCGGCTGCTGACAAAATGTTCCAAACACACCCCATGCACAACTCCTCCGGGGAAGGTGCCAGAAAGGAGTTCTGTTGGTAGTTTTTACACTACCCCGGTAGGCAGCTGAAAGGCACCACAAAACTTGTTCTACCTGCTTTCTGGGCTGAGATGGGGAATCGCTGAATTTTGGACTCGGCTGGTGACAAAATGTTCCAAACACACCCCATGCACAGCTCCACCGGGGAAGGTGCCAGAAACGAGTTCTGTTGGTAGTTTTTACAGTACCCCAGTAGGCAGCTGAAAGGCACCACAAAACTTGTTCTACCTGCTTTCTGGGCTGAGATGAGGAACGGCTGAGTTTTGGACTCGGCTGCTGACAAAATGTTCCAAACACACCCCATGCACAACTCCACCGGGGAAGGTGCCAGAAACGAGTTCTGTTGGTAGTTTTTACACTACCCCGGTAGGCAAGAGAAAGGCACCACAAAACTTGTTCTACCTGCTTTCTGGGCTGAGATGGAGAATCGCTGAATTTTGGACTCGGCTGCTGACAAAATGTTCCAAACACACCCCATGCACAACTCCACCGGGGAAGGTGCCAGAAACGAGTTCTGTTGGTAGTTTTTACACTACCCCAGTAGGCAAGAGAAAGGCACCACAAAAGTTGTTCTACCTGCTTTCTGGGCTGAGATGGAGAATCGCTGAATTTTGGACTCGGCTGCTGACAAAATGTTCCAAACACACCCCATGCACAACTCCTCCGGGGAAGGTGCCAGAAACGAGTTCTGTTGGTAGTTTTTACACTACCCCGGTAGGCAGCTGAAAGGCACCACAAAACTTGTTCTACCTGCTTTCTGGGCTGAGATGGGGAATCGCTGAATTTTGGACTCGGCTGGTGACAAAATGTTCCAAACACACCCCATGCACACCTCCACCGGGGAAGGTGCCAGAAACGAGTTCTGTTGGTAGTTTTTACAGTACCCCGGTAGGCAGCTGAAAGGCACCACAAAACTTGTTCTACCTGCTTTCTGGGCTGAGATGAGGAACGGCTGAGTTTTGGACTCGGCTGCTGACAAAATGTTCCAAACACACCCCATGCACAACTCCACCGGGGAAGGTGCCAGAAACGAGTTCTGTTGGTAGTTTTTACACTACCCCGGTAGGCAAGAGAAAGGCACCACAAAACTTGTTCTACCTGCTTTCTGGGCTGAGATGGAGAATCGCTGAATTTTGGACTCGGCTGGTGACAAAATGTTCCAAACACACCCCATGCACAACTCCTCCGGCAAAGGTGCCAGAAACGAGTTCTGTTGGTAGTTTTTACACTACCCCGGTAGGCAGCTGAAAGGCACCACAAAACATGTTCTACCTGCTTTCTGGGCTGAGATGGGGAACGGCTGAATTTTGGACTCGGCTGGTAACAAAATGTTCCAAACACACCCCATGCACAACTCCACCGAGGAAGGTGCCAGAAACGAGTTCTGTTGGTAGTTTTTACACTACCCCGGTAGGCAGCTGAAAGGCACCACAAAAGTTGTTCTACCTGCTTTCTGGGCTGAGATGGGGAACAGCTGAATTTTGGAGTCAGCTGGTGACAAAATGTTCCAAACACACCCCATGCACACCTCCACTGGCAAAGGTGCCAGAAACGAGTTCTGTTGGTAGTTTTTACACTACCCCGGTAGGCAGCTGAAAGGCACCACAAAACTTGTTCTACCTGCTTTCTGGGCTGAGATGGGGAATCGCTGAATTTTGGACTCGGCTGGTAACAAAATGTTCCAAACACACCCCATGCACAACTCCTCCGGGGAAGGTGCCAGAAACGAGTTCTGTTGGTAGTTTTTACACTACCCCGGTAGGCAAGAGAAAGGCACCACAAAACTTGTTCTACCTGCTTTCTGGGCTGAGATGGAGAATCGCTGAATTTTGGACTCGGCTGGTGACAAAATGTTCCAAACACACCCCATGCACAACTCCACCGGGGAAGGTGCCAGAAACGAGTTCTGTTGGTAGTTTTTACAGTACCCCAGTAGGCAGCTGAAAGGCACCACAAAAGTTTTTCTACCTGCTTTCTGGGCTTAGATGGGGATCAGCTGAATTTTGGACTCGGCTGGTGACAAAATGTTCCAAACACACCCCATGCACAACTCCACCGGAGAATGTGCCAGAAACGAGTTCTGTTGGTAGTTTTTACACTACCCCGGTAGGCAGCTGAAAGGCACCACAAAAGTTGTTCTACCTGCTTTCTGGGCTGAGATGGGGAACGGCTGAATTTTGGACTCGGCTGGTGACAAAATGTTCTAAACACACCCCATGCACAGCTCCACCGGCAAAGGTGCCAGAAACGAGTTCTGTTGGTAGTTTTTACACTACCCCGGTAGGCAGCTGAAAGGCACCACAAAAGTTGTTCTACCTGCTTTCTGGGCTGAGATGGGGAACGGCTGAATTTTGGACTCGGCTGGTAACAAAATGTTCCAAACACACCCCATGCACAGCTCCACCGGTAAAGGTGCCAGAAACGAGTTCTGTTGGTAGTTTTTACACTACCCCGGTAGGCAGCTGAAAGGCACCACAAAACTAGTTCTACCTGCTTTCTGGGCTGAGATGGGGAACGGCTGAATTTTGGACTCGGCTGCTGACAAAATGTTCCAAACACACCCCATGCACACCTCCACTGGCAAAGGTGCCAGAAACGAGTTCTGTTGGTAGTTTTTACACTACCCCGGTAGGCAGCTGAAAGGCACCACAAAACTTGTTCTACCTGCTTTCTGGGCTGAGATGGGGAACAGCTGAATTTTGGACTCAGCTGGTGACAAAATGTTCCAAACACACCCCATGCACACCTCCACTGGCAAAGGTGCCAGAAACGAGTTCTGTTGGTAGTTTTTACACTACCCCGGTAGGCAGCTGAAAGGCACCACAAAACTTGTTCTACCTGCTTTCTGGGCTGAGATGGGGAATCGCTGAATTTTGGACTCGGCTGGTAACAAAATGTTCCAAACACACCCCATGCACAACTCCTCCGGGGAAGGTGCCAGAAACGAGTTCTGTTGGTAGTTTTTACACTACCCCGGTAGGCAAGAGAAAGGCACCACAAAACTTGTTCTACCTGCTTTCTGGGCTGAGATGGAGAATCGCTGAATTTTGGACTCGGCTGGTGACAAAATGTTCCAAACACACCCCATGCACAACTCCACCGGGGAAGGTGCCAGAAACGAGTTCTGTTGGTAGTTTTTACAGTACCCCAGTAGGCAGCTGAAAGGCACCACAAAAGTTTTTCTACCTGCTTTCTGGGCTTAGATGGGGATCAGCTGAATTTTGGACTCGGCTGGTGACAAAATGTTCCAAACACACCCCATGCACAACTCCACCGGAGAATGTGCCAGAAACGAGTTCTGTTGGTAGTTTTTACACTACCCCGGTAGGCAGCTGAAAGGCACCACAAAACTTGTTCTACCTGCTTTCTGGGCTGAGATGGGGAACGGCTGAATTTTGGACTCGGCTGGTGACAAAATGTTCTAAACACACCCCATGCACAACTCCACCGGGGAAGGTGCCAGAAACGAGTTCTGTTGGTATTTTTACAGTGCTCCGGGAGGCAGCTGAAAGGCACCACAAAACTTGTTGTACCTGCTTTCTGGGCTGAGATGGGGAACGGCTGAATTTTGGACTCGGCTGGTAACAAAATATTCAAAACACACCCCATGCACAGCTCCACCGGCAAAGGTGCCAGAAACGAGTTCTGTTCGTAGTTTTTACACTACCCCGGTAGGCAGCTGAAAGGCACCACAAAACTTGTTCTACCTGCTTTCTGGGCTGAGATGGGGAACGGCTGAATTTTGGACTCGGCTGCAGACAAAATGTTCCAAACACACCCCCTGCACAACTCCACCGGGGAAGGTGCCAGAAACGAGTTCTGTTGGTAGTTTTTACACTACCCCGGTAGGCAAGAGAAAGGCACCACAAAACTTGTTCTACCTGCTTTCTGGGCTGAGATGAGGAACGGCTGAATTTTGGACTCGGCTGCTGACAAAATGTTCCAAACACACCCCATGCACACCTCCACTGGCAAAGGTGCCAGAAACGAGTTCTGTTGGTAGTTTTTACACTACCCCGGTAGGCAGATGAAAGGCACCACAAAACTTGTTCTACCTGCTTTCTGGGCTGAGATGGGGAACGGCTGAATTTTGGACTCGGCTGCTGACAAAATGTTCCAAACACACCCCATGCACAACTCCTCCGGGGAAGGTGCCAGAAACGAGTTCTGTTGGTAGTTTTTACACTACCCCAGTAGGCAGCTGAAAGGCACCACAAAACTTGTTCTACCTGCTTTCTGGGCTGAGATGGGGAATCGCTGAATTTTGGACTCGGCTGGTGACAAAATGTTCCAAACACACCCCATGCACTGCTCCACCGGGGAAGGTGCCAGAAACGAGTTCTGTTGGTAGTTTTTACAGTACCCCAGTAGGCAGCTGAAAGGCACCACAAAACTTGTTCTACCTGCTTTCTGGGCTGAGATGAGGAACGGCTGAGTTTTGGACTCGGCTGCTGACAAAATGTTCCAAACACACCCCATGCACAACTCCACCGGGGAAGGTGCCAGAAACGAGTTCTGTTGGTAGTTTTTACACTACCCCGGTAGGCAAGAGAAAGGCACCACAAAACTTGTTCTACCTGCTTTCTGGGCTGAGATGGGGAATCGTTGAATTTTGGACTCGGCTGGTGACAAAATGTTCCAAACACACCCCATGCACAACTCCACCGGGGAAGGTGCCAGAAACGAGTTCTGTTGGTAGTTTTTACACTACCCCGGTAGGCAGCTGAAAGGCACCACAAAACTTGTTCTACCTGCTTTCTGGGCTGAGATGGAGAATCGCTGAATTTTGGACTCGGCTGGTAACAAAATGTTCCAAACACACCCCATGCACAGCTCCACCGGCAAAGGTGCCAGAAACGAGTTCTGTTGGTAGTTTTTACACTACCCCGGTAGGCAAGAGAAAGGCACCACAAAACTTGTTCTACCTGCTTTCTGGGCTGAGATGGAGAATCGCTGAATTTTGGACTCGGCTGGTGACAAAATGTTCCAAACACACCCCATGCACAACTCCACCGGGGAAGGTGCCAGAAACGAGTTCTGTTGGTAGTTTTTACAGTACCCCAGTAGGCAGCTGAAAGGCACCACAAAAGTTTTTCTACCTGCTTTCTGGGCTTAGATGGGGATCAGCTGAATTTTGGACTCGGCTGGTGACAAAATGTTCCAAACACACCCCATGCACAACTCCACCGGAGAATGTGCCAGAAACGAGTTCTGTTGGTAGTTTTTACAGTGCTCCGGGAGGCAGCTGAAAGGCACCACAAAACTTGTTGTACCTGCTTTCTGGGCTGAGATGGGGAACGGCTGAATTTTGGACTCGGCTGGTAACAAAATGTTCCAAACACACCCCATGCACAGCTCCACCGGCAAAGGTGCCAGAAACGAGTTCTGTTGGTAGTTTTTACACTACCCCGGTAGGCAGCTGAAAGGCACCACAAAACTTGTTCTACCTGCTTTCTGGGCTGAGATGGGGAATCGCTGAATTTTGGACTCGGCTGGTAACAAAATGTTCCAAACACACCCCATGCACACCTCCACCGGCAAAGGTGCCAGAAACGAGTTCTGTTGGTAGTTTTTACACTACCCCGGTAGGCAGCTGAAAGGCACCACAAAACTTGTTCTACCTGCTTTCTGGGCTGAGATGGGGAACGGCTGAATTTTGGACTCGGCTGCAGACAAAATGTTCCAAACACACCCCATGCACAACTCCACCGGCAAAGGTGCCAGAAACGAGTTCTGTTGGTAGTTTTTACACTACCCCGGTAGGCAGATGAAAGGCACCACAAAACTTGTTCTACCTGCTTTCTGGGCTGAGATGGGGAATCGCTGAATTTTGGACTCGGCTGCTGACAAAATGTTCCAAACACACCCCATGCACAACTCCTCCGGGGAAGGTGCCAGAAAGGAGTTCTGTTGGTAGTTTTTACACTACCCCGGTAGGCAGCTGAAAGGCACCACAAAACTTGTTCTACCTGCTTTCTGGGCTGAGATGGGGAATCGCTGAATTTTGGACTCGGCTGGTGACAAAATGTTCCAAACACACCCCATGCACAACTCCACCGGGGAAGGTGCCAGAAACGAGTTCTGTTGGTAGTTTTTACAGTACCCCAGTAGGCAGCTGAAAGGCACCACAAAACTTGTTCTACCTGCTTTCTGGGCTGAGATGAGGAACGGCTGAGTTTTGGACTCGGCTGCTGACAAAATGTTCCAAACACACCCCATGCACAACTCCACCGGGGAAGGTGCCAGAAACGAGTTCTGTTGGTAGTTTTTACACTACCCCGGTAGGCAAGAGAAAGGCACCACAAAACTTGTTCTACCTGCTTTCTGGGCTGAGATGGAGAATCGCTGAATTTTGGACTCGGCTGCTGACAAAATGTTCCAAACACACCCCATGCACAACTCCACCGGGGAAGGTGCCAGAAACGAGTTCTGTTGGTAGTTTTTACAGTACCCCAGTAGGCAGCTGAAAGGCACCACAAAAGTTTTTCTACCTGCTTTCTGGGCTTAGATGGGGATCAGCTGAATTTTGGACTCGGCTGGTGACAAAATGTTCCAAACACACCCCATGCACAACTCCACCGGAGAAGGTGCCAGAAACGACTTCTGTTGGTAGTTTTTACACTACCCCGGTAGGCAGCTGAAAGGCACCACAAAACTTGTTCTACCTGCTTTCTGGGCTGAGATGGGGAACGGCTGAATTTTGGACTCGGCTGGTAACAAAATGTTCCAAACACACCCCATGCACAGCTCCACCGGCAAAGGTGCCAGAAATGAGTTCTGTTGGTAGTTTTTACACTACCCCGGTAGGCAGCTGAAAGGCACCACAAAACTAGTTCTACCTGCTTTCTGGGCTGAGATGGGGAACGGCTGAATTTTGGACTCGGCTGGTGACAAAATGTTCCAAACACACCCCATGCACACCTCCACTGGCAAAGGTGCCAGAAACGAGTTCTGTTGGTAGTTTTTACACTACCCCGGTAGGCAGCTGAAAGGCACCACAAAACTTGTTCTACCTGCTTTCTGGGCTGAGATGGGGAACAGCTGAATTTTGGACTCAGCTGGTGACAAAATGTTCCAAACACACCCCATGCACACCTCCACTGGCAAAGGTGCCAGAAACGAGTTCTGTTGGTAGTTTTTACACTACCCCGGTAGGCAGCTGAAAGGCACCACAAAACTTGTTCTACCTGCTTTCTGGGCTGAGATGGGGAATCGCTGAATTTTGGACTCGGCTGGTAACAAAATGTTCCAAACACACCCCATGCACAACTCCTCCGGGGAAGGTGCCAGAAACGAGTTCTGTTGGTAGTTTTTACACTACCCCGGTAGGCAAGAGAAAGGCACCACAAAACTTGTTCTACCTGCTTTCTGGGCTGAGATGGAGAATCGCTGAATTTTGGACTCGGCTGGTGACAAAATGTTCCAAACACACCCCATGCACAACTCCACCGGGGAAGGTGCCAGAAACGAGTTCTGTTGGTAGTTTTTACAGTACCCCAGTAGGCAGCTGAAAGGCACCACAAAAGTTTTTCTACCTGCTTTCTGGGCTTAGATGGGGATCAGCTGAATTTTGGACTCGGCTGGTGACAAAATGTTCCAAACACACCCCATGCACAACTCCACCGGAGAATGTGCCAGAAACGAGTTCTGTTGGTAGTTTTTACAGTACCCCGGTAGGCAGCTGAAAGGCACCACAAAACTTGTTCTACCTGCTTTCTGGGCTGAGATGGGGAACGGCTGAATTTTGGACTCGGCTGGTGACAAAATGTTCTAAACACACCCCATGCACAACTCCACCGGGGAAGGTGCCAGAAACGAGTTCTCTTGGTATTTTTACAGTGCTCCGGGAGGCAGCTGAAAGGCACCACAAAACTTGTTGTACCTGCTTTCTGGGCTGAGATGGGGAACGGCTGAATTTTGGACTCGGCTGGTAACAAAATGTTCGAAACACACCCCATGCACAGCTCCACCGGCAAAGGTGCCAGAAACGAGTTCTGTTGGTAGTTTTTACACTACCCCCGGTAGGCAGCTGAAAGGCACCACAAAACTTGTTCTACCTGCTTTCTGGGCTGAGATGGGGAATCGCTGAATTTTGGACTCGGCTGGTAACAAAATGTTCCAAACACACCCCATGCACACCTCCACCGGCAAAGGTGCCAGAAACGAGTTCTGTTGGTAGTTTTTACACTACCCCGGTAGGCAGCTGAAAGGCACCACAAAACTTGTTCTACCTGCTTTCTGGGCTGAGATGGGGAACGGCTGAATTTTGGACTCGGCTGCAGACAAAATGTTCCAAACACACCCCATGCACAACTCCACTGGCAAAGGTGCCAGAAACGAGTTCTGTTGGTAGTTTTTACACTACCCCGGTAGGCAGCTGAAAGGCACCACAAAACTTGTTCTACCTGCTTTCTGGGCTGAGATGAGGAACGGCTGAATTTTGGACTCGGCTGCTGACAAAATGTTCCAAACACACCCCATGCACACCTCCACTGGCAAAGGTGCCAGAAACGAGTTCTGTTGGTAGTTTTTACACTACCCCGGTAGGCAGATGAAAGGCACCACAAAACTTGTTCTACCTGCTTTCTGGGCTGAGATGGGGAATCGCTGAATTTTGGACTCGGCTGGTGACAAAATGTTCCAAACACACCCCATGCACAACTCCTCCGGGGAAGGTGCCAGAAAGGAGTTCTGTTGGTAGTTTTTACACTACCCCGGTAGGCAGCTGAAAGGCACCACAAAACTTGTTCTACCTGCTTTCTGGGCTGAGATGGGGAATCGCTGAATTTTGGACTCGGCTGGTGACAAAATGTTCCAAACACACCCCATGCACAGCTCCACCGGGGAAGGTGCCAGAAACGAGTTCTGTTGGTAGTTTTTACAGTACCCCAGTAGGCAGCTGAAAGGCACCACAAAACTTGTTCTACCTGCTGTCTGGGCTGAGATGAGGAACGGCTAGTTTTGGACTCGGCTGGTAACAAAATATTCAAAACACACCCCATGCGCAACTCCACCGGGGAAGGTGCCAGAAACGAGTTCTGTTGGTAGTTTTTACACTACCCCGGTAGGCAAGAGAAAGGCACCACAAAACTTGTTCTACCTGCTTTCTGGGCTGAGATGGAGAATCGCTGAATTTTGGACTCGGCTGCTGACAAAATGATCCAAACACACCCCATGCACAACTCCACCGGGGAAGGTGCCAGAAACGAGTTCTGTTCGTAGTTTTTACACTACCCCGATAGGCAAGAGAAAGGCACCACAAAACTTGTTCTACCTGCTTTCTGGGCTGAGATGGAGAATCGCTGAATTTTGGACTCGGCTGCTGACAAAATGTTCCAAACACACCCCATGCACAACTCCACCGGGGAAGGTGCCAGAAACGAGTTCTGTTGGTAGTTTTTACACTACCCCGGTAGGCAGCTGAAAGGCACCACAAAAGTTTTTCTACCTGCTTTCTGGGCTTAGATGGGGATCAGCTGAATTTTGGACTCGGCTGCTGACAAAATGTTCCAAACACACCCCATGCACAACTCCACCGGGGAAGGTGCCAGAAACGAGTTCTGTTGGTAGTTTTTACACTACCCCGGTAGGCAGCTGAAAGGCACCACAAAACTTGTTGTACCTGCTTTCTGGGCTGAGATGGGGAACGGCTGAATTTTTTACTCGGCTGGTAACAAAATGTTCTAAACACACCCCATGCACAGCTCCACCGGGGAAGGTGCCAGAAACGAGTTCTGTTCGTAGTTTTTACACTACCCCGGTAGGCAGCTGAAAGGCACCACAAAACTTGTTCTACCTGCTTTCTGGGCTGAGATGGGGAACGGCTGAATTTTGGACTCAGCTGGTGACAAAATGTTCCAAACACACCCCATGCACACCTCCACTGGCAAAGGTGCCAGAAACGAGTTCTGTTGGTAGTTTTTACACTACCCCGGTAGGCAGCTGAAAGGCACCACAAAACTTGTTCTACCTGCTGTCTGGGCTGAGATGGGGAATCGCTGAATTTTGGACTCGGCTGGTAACAAAATGTTCCAAACACACCCCATGCACAACTCCTCCGGCAAAGGTGCCAGAAACGAGTTCTGTTGGTAGTTTTTACACTACCCCGGTAGGCAGCTGAAAGGCACCACAAAACTTGTTCTACCTGCTTTCTGGGTGAGATGGGGATCAGCTGAATTTTGGACTCGGCTGGTTACAAAATGTTCCAAACACACCCCATGCACAACTCCACCGGGGAAGGTGCCAGAAACGAGTTCTGTTGGTAGTTTTTACACTACCCCGGTAGGCAGCTGAAAGGCACCAGAAAACTTGTTCTACCTGCTTTCTGGGCTGAGATGGGGAACGGCTGAATTTTGGACTCAGCTGGTGACAAAATGTTCCAAACACACCCCATGCACACCTCCACCGGGGAAGGTGCCAGAAACGAGTTCTGTTGGTAGTTTTTACACTACCCCGGTAGGCAGCTGAAAGGCACCACAAAACTTGTTCTACCTGCTTTCTGGGCTGAGATGGGGAACGGCTGAATTTTGGACTCGGCTGGTGACAAAATGTTCCAAACACACCCCATGCACAACTCCACCGGGGAAGGTGCCAGAAACGAGTTCTGCTGGTAGTTTTTACACTACCCCGGTAGGCAGCTGAAAGGCACCACAAAACTAGTTCTACCTGCTTTCTGGGCTGAGATGGGGAACGGCTGAATTTTGGACTCGGCTGGTGACAAAATGTTCCAAACACACCCCATGCACAACTCCACCGGGGAAGGTGCCAGAAACGAGTTCTGTTGGTAGTTTTTACACTACCCCGGTAGGCAGCTGAAAGGCACCAGAAAACTTGTTCTACCTGCTTTCTGGGCTGAGATGGGGAACAGCTGAATTTTGGACTCAGCTGGTGACAAAATGTTCCAAACACACCCCCTGCACAACTCCACCGGGGAAGGTGCCAGAAACGAATTCTGTTGGTAGTTTTTACACTACCCCGGTAGGCAGCTGAAAGGCACCACAAAACTTTTTCTACCTGCTTTCTGGGCTGAGATGGGGAATCGCTGAATTTTGGACTCGGCTGGTGAAAAAATTTTCCAAACACACCCCATGCACAACTCCACCGGGGAAGGTGCCAGAAACGAGTTCTGTTGGTAGTTTTTACACTACCCCGGTAGGCAGCTGAAAGGCACCAGAAAACTTGTTCTACCTGCTTTCTGGGCTGAGATGGGGAATCGCTGAATTTTGTACTCGGCTGCTGACAAAATGTTCCAAACACACCCCATGCACAACTCCACCGGGGAAGGTGCCAGAAACGAGTTCTGTTGGTAGTTTTTACACTACCCCGGTAGGCAGCTGAAAGGCACCACAAAACTTGTTCTACCTGCTTTCTGGGCTGAGATGGGGAACGGCTGAATTTTGGACTCGGCTGGTAACAAAATGTTCCAAACACACCCCATGCACAGCTCCACCGGCAAAGGTGCCAGAAACGAGTTCTGTTGGTAGTTTTTACACTACCCCGGTAGGCAGCTGAAAGGCACCACAAAACTTTTTGTAACTGCTTTCTGGGCTGAGATGGGGAACGGCTGAATTTTGGACTCGGCTGGTAACAAAATGTTCCAAACACACCCCATGCACAGCTCCACCGGCAAAGGTGCCAGAAACGAGTTCTGTTGGTAGTTTTTACACTACCCCGGTAGGCAGCTGAAAGGCACCACAAAACTTGTTCTACCTGCTTTCTGGGCTGAGATGGGGAACGGCTGAATTTTGGACTCAGCTGGTGACAAAATGTTCCAAACACACCCCATGCACACCTCCACTGGCAAAGGTGCCAGAAACGAGTTCTGTTGGTAGTTTTTACACTACCCCGGTAGGCAGCTGAAAGGCACCACAAAACTTGTTCTACCTGCTTTCTGGGCTGAGATGGGGAATCGCTGAATTTTGGACTCGGCTGGTAACAAAATGTTCCAAACACACCCCATGCACAGCTCCACCGGGGAAGGTGCCAGAAACGAGTTCTGTTGGTAGTTTTTACACTACCCCGGTAGGCAAGAGAAAGGCACCACAAAACTTGTTCTACCTGCTTTCTGGGCTGAGATGGAGAATCGCTGAATTTTGGACTCGGCTGCTGACAAAATGTTCCAAACACACCCCATGCACAACTCCACCGGGGAAGGTGCCAGAAACGAGTTCTGTTGGTAGTTTTTACACTACCCCGGTAGGCAGCTGAAAGGCACCACAAAACTTGTTCTACCTGCTTTCTGGGCTGAGATGGGGAACAGCTGAATTTTGGACTCGGCTGCTGACAAAATGTTCCAAACACACCCCATGCACAACTCCACCGGGGAAGGTGCCAGAAACGAGTTCTGTTGGTAGTTTTTACACTACCCCGGTAGGCAGCTGAAAGGCACCAGAAAACTTGTTCTACCTGCTTTCTGGGCTGAGATGGGGAACGGCTGAATTTTGGACTCGGCTGGTAACAAAATGTTCCAAACACACCCCATGCACAACTCCACCGGGGAAGGTGCCAGAAACGAGTTCTGTTGGTAGTTTTTACACTACCCCGGTAGGCAGCTGAAAGGCACCACAAAACTTGTTCTACCTGCTTTCTGGGCTGAGATGGGGAACGGCTGAATTTTGGACTCAGCTGGTGACAAAATGTTCCAAACACACCCCATGCACACCTCCACCGGGGAAGGTGCCAGAAACGAGTTCTGTTGGTAGTTTTTACACTACCCCGGTAGGCAGCTGAAAGGCACCACAAAACTTGTTCTACCTGCTTTCTGGGCTGAGATGGGGAACGGCTGAATTTTGGACTCGGCTGGTGACAAAATGTTCCAAACACACCCCATGCACAACTCCACCGGGGAAGGTGCCAGAAACGAGTTCTGTTGGTAGTTTTTACACTACCCCGGTAGGCAGCTGAAAGGCACCACAAAAGTTGTTCTACCTGCTTTCTGGGCTGAGATGGGGAACGGCTGAATTTTGGACTCGGCTGGTAACAAAATGTTCCAAACACACCCCATGCACAGCTCCTCCGGGGAAGGTGCCAGAAACGAGTTCTGTTGGTAGTTTTTACACTACCCCGGTAGGCAGCTGAAAGGCACCACAAAACTTGTTCTACCTGCTTTCTGGGCTGAGATGGGGAACGGCTGAATTTTGGACTCAGCTGGTGACAAAATGTTCCAAACACACCCCATGCACAACTCCACCGGCAAAGGTGCCAGAAACGAGTTCTGTTGGTAGTTTTTACACTACCCCGGTAGGCAAGAGAAAGGCACCACAAAAGATTTTCTACCTGCTTTCTGGGCTGAGATGGGGAACGGCTGAATTTTGGACTCGGCTGGTGACAAAATGTTCCAAACACACCCCATCCACAGCTCCACAGGCAAAGGTGCCAGAAACGAGTTCTGTTGGTAGTTTTTACACTACCCCGGTAGGCAAGAGAAAGGCACCACAAAACTTGTTCTACCTGCTTTCTGGGCTGAGATGGAGAATCGCTGAATTTTGGACTCGGCTGGTGACAAAATGTTCCAAACACACCCCATGCACAACTCCTCCAGCAAAGGTGCCAGAAACGAGTTCTGTTGGTAGTTTTTACACTACCCCGGTAGGCAGCTGAAAGGCACCACAAAACTTGTTCTACCTGCTTTCTGGGCTGAGATGGGGAATCGCTGAATTTTGGACTCGGCTGGTAACAAAATGTTCCAAACACACCCCATGCACAACTCCACCGGGGAAGGTGCCAGAAACGAGTTCTGTTGGTAGTTTTTACACTACCCCGGTAGGCAGCTGAAAGGCACCAGAAAACTTGTTCTACCTGCTTTCTGGGCTGAGATGGGGAACAGCTGAATTTTGGAGTCAGCTGGTGACAAAATGTTCCAAACACACCCCATGCACACCTCCACTGGCAAAGGTGCCAGAAACGAGTTCTGTTGGTAGTTTTTACACTACCCCGGTAGGCAGCTGAAAGGCACCACAAAACTTGTTCTACCTGCTTTCTGGGCTGAGATGGGGAACAGCTGAATTTTGGACTCAGCTGGTGACAAAATGTTCCAAACACACCCCATGCACACCTCCACTGGCAAAGGTGCCAGAATTGAGTTCTATTGGTAGTTTTTACACTACCCCGGTAGGCAGCTGAAAGGCACCACAAAACTTGTTCTACCTGCTTTCTGGGCTGAGATGGGGAATCGCTGAATTTTGGACTCGGCTGCAGACAAAATGTTCCAAACACACCCCATGCACAACTCCTCCGGGGAAGGTGCCAGAAACGAGTTCTGTTGGTAGTTTTTACAGTACCCCGGTAGGCAGCTGAAAGGCACCACAAAACTTGTTCTACCTGCTTTCTGGGCTGAGATGGAGAATCGCTGAATTTTGGACTCGGCTGCTGACAAAATGTTCCAAACACACCCCATGCACAACTCCACCGGGGAAGGTGCCAGAAACGAGTTCTGTTGGTAGTTTTTACACTACCCCCGGTAGGCAGCTGAAAGGCACCACAAAACTTGTTCTACCTGCTTTCTGGGCTGAGATGGGGAACAGCTGAATTTTGGACTCGGCTGGTGACAAAATGTTCCAAACACACCCCATGCACAACTCCACCGGGGAAGGTGCCAGAAACGAGTTCTGTTGGTAGTTTTTACACTACCCCGGTAGGCAGCTGAAAGGCACCACAAAACTTGTTCTACCTGCTTTCTGGGCTGAGATGGGGAACGGCTGAATTTTGGACTCGGCTGGTGACAAAATGTTCCAAACACACCCCATGCACAGCTCCACCGGGGAAGGTGCCAGAAACGAGTTCTGTTGGTAGTTTTTACACTACCCCGGTAGGCAAGAGAAAGGCACCACAAAACTTGTTCTACCTGCTTTCTGGGCTGAGATGGAGAATCGCTGAATTTTGGACTCGGCTGGTAACAAAATGTTCCAAACACACCCCATGCACAACTCCTCCGGCAAAGGTGCCAGAAACGAGTTCTGTTGGTAGTTTTTACACTACCCCGGTAGGCAAGAGAAAGGCACCACAAAACTTGTTCTACCTGCTTTCTGGGCTGAGATGGAGAATCGCTGAATTTTGGACTCGGCTGGTGACAAAATGTTCCAAACACACCCCATGCACAACTCCACCGGGGAAGGTGCCAGAAACGAGTTCTGTTGGTAGTTTTTACACTACCCCGGTAGGCAGCTGAAAGGCACCAGAAAACTTGTTCTACCTGCTTTCTGGGCTGAGATGGGGAACGGCTGAATTTTGGACTCAGCTGGTGACAAAATGTTCCAAACACACCCCATGCACAACTCCTCCGGCAAAGGTGCCAGAAACGAGTTCTGTTGGTAGTTTTTACACTACCCCGGTAGGCAAGAGAAAGGCACCACAAAACTTTGTTCTACCTGCTTTCTGGGCTGAGATGGGGAATCGCTGAATTTTGGACTCGGCTGGTGACAAAATGTTCCAAACACACCCATGCACAACTCCACCGGGGAAGGTGCCAGAAACGAGTTCTGTTGGTAGTTTTTACAGTACCCCGGTAGGCAGCTGAAAGGCACCACAAAACTTGTTCTACCTGCTTTCTGGGCTGAGATGGGGAACGGCTGAATTTTGGACTCAGCTGGTGACAAAATGTTCCAAACACACCCCATGCACACCTCCACCGGGGAAGGTGCCAGAAACGAGTTCTGTTGGTAGTTTTTACACTACCCCGGTAGGCAGCTGAAAGGCACCACAAAAGTTTTTCTACCTGCTTTCTGGGCTGAGATGGGGAACAGCTGAATTTTGGACTCGGCTGCAGACAAAATGTTTCAAACACACCCGATGCACACCTCCACTGGCAAAGGTGCCAGAAACGAGTTCTGTTGGTAGTTTTTACAGTACCCCGGTAGGCAGCTGAAAGGCACCACAAAACTTGTTCTACCTGCTTTCTGGGCTGAGATGGGGAACGGCTGAATTTTGGACTCGGCTGCAGACAAAATGTTCCAAACACACCCCATGCACAACTCCACGGGGAAGGTGCCAGAAACGAGTTCTGTTGGTAGTTTTTACAGTACCCCGGTAGGCAGCTGAAAGGCACCACAAAAGTTGTTCTACCTGCTTTCTGGGCTGAGATGGGGAATCGCTGAATTTTGGACTCGGCTGGTAACAAAATGTTCCAAACACACCCCATGCACAACTCCTCCGGCAAAGGTGCCAGAAACGAGTTCTGTTGGTAGTTTTTACACTACCCCGGTAAGCAGCTGAAAGGCACCAGAAAACTTGTTCTACCTGCTTTCTGGGCTGAGATGGGGAACGGCTGAATTTTGGACTCAGCTGGTGACAAAATGTTCCAAACACACCCCATGCACACCTCCACCGGGGAAGGTGCCAGAAACGAGTTCTGTTGGTAGTTTTTACACTACCCCGGTAGGCAGCTGAAAGGCACCACAAAAGTTTTTCTACCTGCTTTCTGGGCTGAGATGGGGAACAGCTGAATTTTGGACTCGGCTGCAGACAAAATGTTTCAAACACACCCGATGCACACCTCCACTGGCAAAGGTGCCAGAAACGAGTTCTGTTGGTAGTTTTTTACAGTACCCCGGTAGGCAGCTGAAAGGCACCACAAAACTTGTTCTACCTGCTTTCTGGGCTGAGATGGGGAACGGCTGAATTTTGGACTCGGCTGCTGACAAAATGTTCCAAACACACCCCATGCACAACTCCACCGGGGAAGGTGCCAGAAACGAGTTCTGTTGGTAGTTTTTACAGTACCCCGGTAGGCAGCTGAAAGGCACCACAAAAGTTGTTCTACCTGCTTTCTGGGCTGAGATGGGGAATCGCTGAATTTTGGACTCGGCTGGTAACAAAATGTTCCAAACACACCCCATGCACAACTCCACCGGGGAAGGTGCCAGAAACGAGTTCTGTTGGTAGTTTTTACACTACCCCGGTAGGCAGCTGAAAGGCACCACAAAACTTGTTCTACCTGCTTTCTGGGCTGAGATGGGGAACGGCTGAATTTTGGACTCGGCTGCTGACAAAATGTTCCAAACACACCCCATGCACAACTCCACCGGGGAAGGTGCCAGAAACGAGTTCTGTTGGTAGTTTTTACACTACCCCGGTAGGCAGCTGAAAGGCACCAGAAAACTTGTTCTACCTGCTTTCTGGGCTGAGATGGGGAACGGCTGAATTTTGGACTCGGCTGGTGACAAAATGTTCCAAACACACCCCATGCACAACTCCACCGGAGAATGTGCCAGAAACGAGTTCTGTTGGTAGTTTTTACACTACCCCGGTAGGCAGCTGAAAGGCACCACAAAACTTGTTCTACCTGCTTTCTGGGCTGAGATGGGGAACGGCTGAATTTTGGACTCGGCTGGTGACAAAATGTTCCAAACACACCCCATGCACAGCTCCACCGGGGAAGGTGCCAGAAACGAGTTCTGTTGGTAGTTTTTACACTACCCCGGTAGGCAGCTGAAAGGCACCACAAAAGTTGTTCTACCTGCTTTCTGGGCTGAGATGGGGAACGGCTGAATTTTGGACTCGGCTGCTGACAAAATGTTCCAAACACACCCCATGCACAACTCCTCCGGGGAAGGTGCCAGAAACGAGTTCTGTTGGTAGTTTTTACACTACCCCGGTAGGCAGCTGAAAGGCACCACAAAACTAGTTCTACCTGCTTTCTGGGCTGAGATGGGGAACGGCTGAATTTTGGACTCGGCTGCAGACAAAATGTTCCAAACACACCCGATGCACACCTCCACTGGCAAAGGTGCCAGAAACGAGTTCTGTTGGTAGTTTTTACAGTACCCCGGTAGGCAGCTGAAAGGCACCACAAAACTTGTTCTACCTGCTTTCTGGGCTGAGATGGGGAACGGCTGAATTTTGGACTCGGCTGCAGACAAAATGTTCCAAACACACCCCATGCACAACTCCACCGAGGAAGGTGCCAGAAACGAGTTCTGTTGGTAGTTTTTACAGTACCCCGGTAGGCAGCTGAAAGGCACCACAAAAGTTGTTCTACCTGCTTTCTGGGCTGAGATGGGGAATCGCTGAATTTTGGACTCGGCTGGTAACAAAATGTTCCAAACACACCCCATGCACAACTCCTCCGGCAAAGGTGCCAGAAACGAGTTCTGTTGGTAGTTTTTACACTACCCCGGTAGGCAAGAGAAAGGCACCACAAAACTTGTTCTACCTGCTTTCTGGGCTGAGATGGAGAATCGCTGAATTTTGGACTCGGCTGGTGACAAAATGTTCCAAACACACCCCATGCACAACTCCACCGGGGAAGGTGCCAGAAACGAGTTCTGTTGGTAGTTTTTACACTACCCCGGTAGGCAGCTGAAAGGCACCAGAAAACTTGTTCTACCTGCTTTCTGGGCTGAGATGGGGAACGGCTGAATTTTGGACTCAGCTGGTGACAAAATGTTCCAAACACACCCCATGCACAACTCCTCCGGCAAAGGTGCCAGAAACGACTTCTGTTGGTAGTTTTTACAGTACCCCGGTAGGCAGCTGAAAGGCACCACAAAACTTGTTCTACCTGCTTTCTGGGCTGAGATGGGGAATCGCTGAATTTTGGACTCGGCTGGTGACAAAATGTTCCAAACACACCCCATGCACAACTCCACCGGGGAAGGTGCCAGAAACGAGTTCTGTTGGTAGTTTTTACACTACCCCAGTAGGCAGCTGAAAGGCACCAGAAAACTTGTTCTACCTGCTTTCTGGGCTGAGATGGGGAACGGCTGAATTTTGGACTCAGCTGGTGACAAAATGTTCCAAACACACCCCATGCACACCTCCACCGGGGAAGGTGCCAGAAACGAGTTCTGTTGGTAGTTTTTACACTACCCCGGTAGGCAGCTGAAAGGCACCACAAAACTTGTTCTACCTGCTTTCTGGGCTGAGATGGGGAACGGCTGAATTTTGGACTCGGCTGCAGACAAAATGTTCCAAACACACCCCATGCACAACTCCACCGGGGAAGGTGCCAGAAACGAGTTCTGTTGGTAGTTTTTACAGTACCCCGGTAGGCAGCTGAAAGGCACCACAAAAGTTGTTCTACCTGCTTTCTGGGCTGAGATGGGGAATCGCTGAATTTTGGACTCGGCTGGTAACAAAATGTTCCAAACACACCCCATGCACAACTCCTCCGGCAAAGGTGCCAGAAACGAGTTCTGTTGGTAGTTTTTACACTACCCCGGTAGGCAGCTGAAAGGCACCACAAAACTTGTTCTACCTGCTTTCTGGGCTGAGATGGGGAACGGCTGAATTTTGGACTCAGCTGGTGACAAAATGTTCCAAACACACCCCATGCACACCTCCACCGGGGAAGGTGCCAGAAACGAGTTCTGTTGGTAGTTTTTACACTACCCCGGTAGGCAGCTGAAAGGCACCACAAAACTTGTTCTACCTGCTTTCTGGGCTGAGATGGGGAACGGCTGAATTTTGGACTCGGCTGCTGACAAAATGTTCCAAACACACCCCATGCACAACTCCACCGGGGAAGGTGCCAGAAACGAGTTCTGTTGGTAATTTTTACACTACCCCGGTAGGCAGCTGAAAGGCACCACAAAAGTTGTTCTACCTGCTTTCTGGGCTGAGATGGGGAACGGCTGAATTTTGGACTCGGCTGGTAACAAAATGTTCCAAACACACCCCATGCACAGCTCCACCGGCAAAGGTGCCAGAAACGAGTTCTGTTGGTAGTTTTTACACTACCCCGGTAGGCAGCTGAAAGGCACCACAAAACTTGTTCTACCTGCTTTCTGGGCTGAGATGGGGAACGGCTGAATTTTGGACTCAGCTGGTGACAAAATGTTCCAAACACACCCCATGCACAACTCCACCGGGGAAGGTGCCAGAAACGAGTTCTGTTGGTAGTTTTTACACTACCCCGGTAGGCAAGAGAAAGGCACCAGAAAAGTTTTTCTACCTGCTTTCTGGGCTGAGATGGGGAACGGCTGAATTTTGGACTCGGCTGGTGACAAAATGTTCCAAACACACCCCATCCACAGCTCCACAGGCAAAGGTGCCAGAAACGAGTTCTGTTGGTAGTTTTTACACTACCCCGGTAGGCAGCTGAAAGGCACCACAAAACTTGTTCTACCTGCTTTCTGGGCTGAGATGGGGAACGGCTGAATTTTGGACTCGGCTGGTAACAAAATGTTCCAAACACACCCCATGCACAACTCCTCCGGCAAAGGTGCCAGAAACGAGTTCTGTTGGTAGTTTTTACACTACCCCGGTAGGCAGCTGAAAGGCACCACAAAACTTGTTCTACCTGCTTTCTGGGCTGAGATGGGGAACAGCTGAATTTTGGAGTCAGCTGGTGACAAAATGTTCCAAACACACCCCATGCACACCTCCACTGGCAAAGGTGCCAGAAACGAGTTCTGTTGGTAGTTTTTACACTACCCCGGTAGGCAGCTGAAAGGCACCACAAAACTTGTTCTACCTGCTTTCTGGGCTGAGATGGGGAACAGCTGAATTTTGGACTCAGCTGGTGACAAAATGTTCCAAACACACCCCATGCACACCTCCACTGGCAAAGGTGCCAGAAATGAGTTCTATTGGTAGTTTTTACACTACCCCGGTAGGCAGCTGAAAGGCACCACAAAACTTGTTCTACCTGCTTTCTGGGCTGAGATGGGGAATCGCTGAATTGTGGACTCGGCTGCAGACAAAATGTTCCAAACACACCCCATGCACAACTCCTCCGGTGAAGGTGCCAGAAACGAGTTCTGTTGGTAGTTTTTACAGTACCCCGGTAGGCAGCTGAAAGGCACCACAAAACTTGTTCTACCTGCTTTCTGGGCTGAGATGGAGAATGGAGAATCGCTGAATTTTGGACTCGGCTGCTGACAAAATGTTCCAAACACACCCCATGCACAACTCCACCGGGGAAGGTGCCAGAAACGAGTTCTGTTGGTAGTTTTTACAGTACCCCAGTAGGCAGCTGAAAGGCACCACAAAAGTTTTTCTACCTGCTTTCTGGGCTTAGATGGGGATCAGCTGAATTTTGGACTCGGCTGGTGACAAAATGTTCCAAACACACCCCATGCACAACTCCACCGGAGAATGTGCCAGAAACGAGTTCTGTTGGTAGTTTTTACACTACCCCGGTAGGCAGCTGAAAGGCACCACAAAACTTGTTCTACCTGCTTTCTGGGCTGAGATGGGGAACGGCTGAATTTTGGACTCGGCTGGTGACAAAATGTTCCAAACACACCCCATGCACAGCTCCACCGGGGAAGGTGCCAGAAACGAGTTCTGTTGGTAGTTTTTACACTACCCCGGTAGGCAGCTGAAAGGCACCAGAAAACTTGTTCTACCTGCTTTCTGGGCTGAGATGGGGAACGGCTGAATTTTGGACTCAGCTGGTGACAAAATGTTCCAAACACACCCCATGCACAACTCCTCCGGCAAAGGTGCCAGAAACGAGTTCTGTTGGTAGTTTTTACACTACCCCGGTAGGCAAGAGAAAGGCACCACAAAACTTGTTCTACCTGCTTTCTGGGCTGAGATGGGGAATCGCTGAATTTTGGACTCGGCTGGTGACAAAATGTTCCAAACACACCCCATGCACAACTCCACCGGGGAAGGTGCCAGAAACGAGTTCTGTTGGTAGTTTTTACACTACCCCGGTAGGCAGCTGAAAGGCACCACAAAAGTTTTTCTACCTGCTTTCTGGGCTTAGATGGGGATCAGCTGAATTTTGGACTCGGCTGCAGACAAAATGTTTCAAACAAACCCGATGCACAACTCCACTGGCAAAGGTGCCAGAAACGAGTTCTGTTGGTAGTTTTTACAGTACCCCGGTAGGCAGCTGAAAGGCACCACAAAACTTGTTCTACCTGCTTTCTGGGCTGAGATGGGGAACGGCTGAATTTTGGACTCGGCTGCAGACAAAATGTTCCAAACACACCCCATGCACAACTCCACCGGGGAAGGTGCCAGAAACGAGTTCTGTTGGTAGTTTTTACAGTACCCCGGTAGGCAGCTGAAAGGCACCACAAAAGTTGTTCTACCTGCTTTCTGGGCTGAGATGGGGAATCGCTGAATTTTGGACACGGCTGCTGACAAAATGTTCCAAACACACCCCATGCACAACTCCTCCGGCAAAGGTGCCAGAAACGAGTTCTGTTGGTAGTTTTTACACTACCCCGGTAGGCAAGAGAAAGGCACCACAAAACTTGTTCTACCTGCTTTCTGGGCTGAGATGGAGAATCGCTGAATTTTGGACTCGGCTGGTGACAAAATGTTCCAAACACACCCCATGCACAACTCCACCGGGGAAGGTGCCAGAAACGAGTTCTGTTGGTAGTTTTTACACTACCCCGGTAGGCAGCTGAAAGGCACCAGAAAACTTGTTCTACCTGCTTTCTGGGCTGAGATGGGGAACGGCTGAATTTTGGACTCAGCTGGTGACAAAATGTTCCAAACACACCCCATGCACACCTCCACCGGGGAAGGTGCCAGAAACGAGTTCTGTTGGTAGTTTTTACACTACCCCGGTAGGCAGCTGAAAGGCACCACAAAACTTGTTCTACTGCTTTCTGGGCTGAGATGGGGAATCGCTGAATTTTGGACTCAGCTGCTGACAAAATGTTCCAAACACACCCCATGCACAACTCCACCGGGGAAGGTGCCAGAAACGAGTTCTGTTGGTAGTTTTTACACTACCCCGGTAGGCAGCTGAAAGGCACCAGAAAACTTGTTCTACCTGCTTTCTGGGCTGAGATGGGGAACGGCTGAATTTTGGACTCAGCTGGTGACAAAATGTTCCAAACACACCCCATGCACACCTCCACCGGGGAAGGTGCCAGAAACGAGTTCTGTTGGTAGTTTTTACACTACCCCGGTAGGCAGCTGAAAGGCACCACAAAAGTTTTTCTACCTGCTTTCTGGGCTGAGATGGGGAACAGCTGAATTTTGGACTCGGCTGCAGACAAAATGTTTCAAACACACCCGATGCACACCTCCACTGGCAAAGGTGCCAGAAACGAGTTCTGTTGGTAGTTTTTACAGTACCCCGGTAGGCAGCTGAAAGGCACCACAAAACTTGTTCTACCTGCTTTCTGGGCTGAGATGGGGAACGGCTGAATTTTGGACTCGGCTGCAGACAAAATGTTCCAAACACACCCCATGCACAACTCCACCGGGGAAGGTGCCAGAAACGAGTTCTGTTGGTAGTTTTTACAGTACCCCGGTAGGCAGCTGAAAGGCACCACAAAAGTTGTTCTACCTGCTTTCTGGGCTGAGATGGGGAATCGCTGAATTTTGGACTCGGCTGGTAACAAAATGTTCCAAACACACCCCATGCACAACTCCTCCGGCAAAGGTGCCAGAAACGAGTTCTGTTGGTAGTTTTTACACTACCCCGGTAGGCAAGAGAAAGGCACCACAAAACTTGTTCTACCTGCTTTCTGGGCTGAGATGGAGAATCGCTGAATTTTGGACTCGGCTGCTGACAAAATGTTCCAAACACACCCCATGCACAACTCCACCGGGGAAGGTGCCAGAAACGAGTTCTGTTGGTAGTTTTTACAGTACCCCAGTAGGCAGCTGAAAGGCACCACAAAAGTTTTTCTACCTGCTTTCTGGGCTTAGATGGGGATCAGCTGAATTTTGGACTCGGCTGGTGACAAAATGTTCCAAACACACCCCATGCACACCTCCACCGGCAAAGGTGCCAGAAACGAGTTCTGTTGGTAGTTTTTACACTACCCCGGTAGGCAGCTGAAAGGCACCACAAAACTTGTTCTACCTGCTTTCTGGGCTGAGATGGGGAACGGCTGAATTTTGGACTCGGCTGGTGACAAAATGTTCCAAACACACCCCATGCACAGCTCCACCGGGGAAGGTGCCAGAAACGAGTTCTGTTGGTAGTTTTTACACTACCCCGGTAGGCAGCTGAAAGGCACCACAAAAGTTGTTCTACCTGCTTTCTGGGCTGAGATGGGGAACGGCTGAATTTTGGACTCGGCTGCTGACAAAATGTTCCAAACACACCCCATGCACAACTCCTCCGGGGAAGGTGCCAGAAACGAGTTCTGTTGGTAGTTTTTACACTACCCCGGTAGGCAGCTGAAAGGCACCACAAAACTAGTTCTACCTGCTTTCTGGGCTGAGATGGGGAACGGCTGAATTTTGGACTCGGCTGCAGACAAAATGTTCCAAACACACCCGATGCACACCTCCACTGGCAAAGGTGCCAGAAACGAGTTCTGTTGGTAGTTTTTACAGTACCCCGGTAGGCAGCTGAAAGGCACCACAAAACTTGTTCTACCTGCTTTCTGGGCTGAGATGGGGAACGGCTGAATTTTGGACTCGGCTGCAGACAAAATGTTCCAAACACACCCCATGCACAACTCCACCGAGGAAGGTGCCAGAAACGAGTTCTGTTGGTAGTTTTTACAGTACCCCGGTAGGCAGCTGAAAGGCACCACAAAACTTGTTCTACCTGCTTTCTGGGCTGAGATGGGGAATCGCTGAATTTTGGACTCGGCTGGTAACAAAATGTTCCAAACACACCCCATGCACAACTCCTCCGGCAAAGGTGCCAGAAACGAGTTCTGTTGGTAGTTTTTACACTACCCCGGTAGGCAGCTGAAAGGCACCACAAAGTTTTTCTACCTGCTTTCTGGGCTGAGATGGGGAACAGCTGAATTTTGGACTCGGCTGGTGACAAAATGTTCCAAACACACCCCATGCACAACTCCACCGGGGAAGGTGCCAGAAACGAGTTCTGTTGGTAGTTTTTACACTACCCCGGTAGGCAGCTGAAAGGCACCAGAAAACTTGTTCTACCTGCTTTCTGGGCTGAGATGGGGAACGGCTGAATTTTGGACTCAGCTGGTGACAAAATGTTCCAAACACACCCCATGCACAACTCCTCCGGCAAAGGTGCCAGAAACGAGTTCTGTTGGTAGTTTTTACACTACCCCGGTAGGCAAGAGAAAGGCACCACAAAACTTGTTCTACCTGCTTTCTGGGCTGAGATGGGGAATCGCTGAATTTTGGACTCGGCTGGTGACAAAATGTTCCAAACACACCCCATGCACAACTCCACCGGGGAAGGTGCCAGAAACGAGTTCTGTTGGTAGTTTTTACAGTACCCCGGTAGGCAGCTGAAAGGCACCAGAAAACTTGTTCTACCTGCTTTCTGGGCTGAGATGGGGAACGGCTGAATTTTGGACTCAGCTGGTGACAAAATGTTCCAAACACACCCCATGCACACCTCCACCGGGGAAGGTGCCAGAAACGAGTTCTGTTGGTAGTTTTTACACTACCCCGGTAGGCAGCTGAAAGGCACCACAAAAGTTTTTCTACCTGCTTTCTGGGCTGAGATGGGGAACAGCTGAATTTTGGACTCGGCTGCAGACAAAATGTTTCAAACACACCCGATGCACCTCCCTGGCAAAGGTGCCAGAAACGAGTTCTGTTGGTAGTTTTTACAGTACCCCGGTAGGCAGCTGAAAGGCACCACAAAACTTGTTCTACCTGCTTTCTGGGCTGAGATGGGGAACGGCTGAATTTTGGACTCGGCTGCAGACAAATGTTCCAAACACACCCCATGCACAACTCCACCGGGGAAGGTGCCAGAAACGTGTTCTGTTGGTAGTTTTTACAGTACCCCGGTAGGCAGCTGAAAGGCACCACAAAACTTGTTCTACCTGCTTTCTGGGCTGAGATGGGGAATCGCTGAATTTTGGACTCGGCTGTAACAAAATGTTCCAAACACACCCCATGCACAACTCCTCCGGCAAAGGTGCCAGAAACGAGTTCTGTTGGTAGTTTTTACACTACCCCGGTAGGCAAGAGAAAGGCACCACAAAACTTGTTCTACCTGCTTTCTGGGCTGAGATGGAGAATCGCTGAATTTTGGACTCGGCTGGTGACAAAATGTTCCAAACACACCCCATGCACAACTCCACCGGGGAAGGTGCCAGAAACGAGTTCTGTTGGTAGTTTTTACACTACCCCGGTAGGCAGCTGAAAGGCACCAGAAAACTTGTTCTACCTGCTTTCTGGGCTGAGATGGGGAACGGCTGAATTTTGGACTCAGCTGGTGACAAAATGTTCCAAACACACCCCATGCACAACTCCACCGGAGAATGTGCCAGAAACGAGTTCTGTTGGTAGTTTTTACAGTACCCCGGTAGGCAAGAGAAAGGCACCACAAAACTTGTTCTACCTGCTTTCTGGGCTGAGATGGGGAATCGCTGAATTTTGGACTCGGCTGGTGACAAAATGTTCCAAACACACCCCATGCACAACTCCACCGGGGAAGGTGCCAGAAACGAGTTCTGTTGGTAGTTTTTACACTACCCCGGTAGGCAGCTGAAAGGCACCAGAAAACTTGTTCTACCTGCTTTCTGGGCTGAGATGGGGAACGGCTGAATTTTGGACTCAGCTGGTGACAAAATGTTCCAAACACACCCCATGCACACCTCCACCGGGGAAGGTGCCAGAAACGAGTTCTGTTGGTAGTTTTTACACTACCCCGGTAGGCAGCTGAAAGGCACCACAAAAGTTTTTCTACCTGCTTTCTGGGCTGAGATGGGGAACAGCTGATTTTGGACTCGGCTGCAGACAAAATGTTTCAAACACACCCGATGCACACCTCCACTGGCAAAGGTGCCAGAAACGAGTTCTGTGGGTAGTTTTTACAGTACCCCGGTAGGCAGCTGAAAGGCACCACAAAACTTGTTCTACCTGCTTTCTGGGCTGAGATGGGGAACGGCTGAATTTTGGACTCGGCTGCAGACAAAATGTTCCAAACACACCCCATGCACAACTCCTCCGGGAAAGGTGCCAGAAACGAGTTCTGTTGGTAGTTTTTACACTACCCCGGTAGGCAAGAGAAAGGCACCACAAAACTTGTTCTACCTGCTTTCTGGGCTGAGATGGAGAATCGCTGAATTTTGGACTCGGCTGGTGACAAAATGTTCCAAACACACCCCATGCACAACTCCACCGGGGAAGGTGCCAGAAACGAGTTCTGTTGGTAGTTTTTACACTACCCCGGTAGGCAGCTGAAAGGCACCAGAAAACTTGTTCTACCTGCTTTCTGGGCTGAGATGGGGAACGGCTGAATTTTGGACTCAGCTGCGTGACAAAATGTTCCAAACACACCCCATGCACACCTCCACCGGGGAAGGTGCCAGAAACGAGTTCTGTTGGTAGTTTTTACACTACCCCGGTAGGCAGCTGAAAGGCACCACAAAACTTGTTCTACCTGCTTTCTGGGCTGAGATGGGGAATCGCTGAATTTTGGACTCAGCTGCTGACAAAATGTTCCAAACACACCCCATGCACAACTCCACCGGGGAAGGTGCCAGAAACGAGTTCTGTTGGTAGTTTTTACACTACCCCGGTAGGCAGCTGAAAGGCACCAGAAAACTTGTTCTACCTGCTTTCTGGGCTGAGATGGGGAACGGCTGAATTTTGGACTCAGCTGGTGACAAAATGTTCCAAACACACCCCATGCACACCTCCACCGGGGAAGGTGCCAGAAACGAGTTCTGTTGGTAGTTTTTACACTACCCCGGTAGGCAGCTGAAAGGCACCACAAAAGTTTTTCTACCTGCTTTCTGGGCTGAGATGGGGAACAGCTGAATTTTGGACTCGGCTGCAGACAAAATGTTTCAAACACACCCGATGCACACCTCCACTGGCAAAGGTGCCAGAAACGAGTTCTGTTGGTAGTTTTTACAGTACCCCGGTAGGCAGCTGAAAGGCACCACAAAACTTGTTCTACCTGCTTTCTGGGCTGAGATGGGGAACGGCTGAATTTTGGACTCGGCTGCAGACAAAATGTTCCAAACACACCCCATGCACAACTCCACCGGGGAAGGTGCCAGAAACGAGTTCTGTTGGTAGTTTTTACAGTACCCCGGTAGGCAGCTGAAAGGCACCACAAAACTTGTTCTACCTGCTTTCTGGGCTGAGATGGGGAATCGCTGAATTTTGGACTCGGCTGGTAACAAAATGTTCCAAACACACCCCATGCACAACTCCTCCGGCAAAGGTGCCAGAAACGAGTTCTGTTGGTAGTTTTTACACTACCCCGGTAGGCAAGAGAAAGGCACCACAAAACTTGTTCTACCTGCTTTCTGGGCTGAGATGGAGAATCGCTGAATTTTGGACTCGGCTGGTGACAAAATGTTCCAAACACACCCCATGCACAACTCCACCGGGGAAGGTGCCAGAAACGAGTTCTGTTGGTAGTTTTTACACTACCCCGGTAGGCAGCTGAAAGGCACCAGAAAACTTGTTCTACCTGCTTTCTGGGCTGAGATGGGGAACGGCTGAATTTTGGACTCAGCTGGTGACAAAATGTTCCAAACACACCCCATGCACACCTCCACCGGGGAAGGTGCCAGAAACGAGTTCTGTTGGTAGTTTTTACACTACCCCGGTAGGCAGCTGAAAGGCACCACAAAACTTGTTCTACCTGCTTTCTGGGCTGAGATGGGGAACCGCTGAATTTTGGACTCAGCTGCTGACAAAATGTTCCAAACACACCCCATGCACAACTCCACCGGGGAAGGTGCCAGAAACGAGTTCTGTTGGTAGTTTTTACACTACCCCGGTAGGCAGCTGAAAGGCACCACAAAAGTTGTTCTACCTGCTTTCTGGGCTGAGATGGGGAACGGCTGAATTTTGGACTCGGCTGCAGACAAAATGTTCCAAACACACCCCATGCACAGCTCCACCGGCAAAGGTGCCAGAAAAGAGTTCTGTTGGTAGTTTTTACACTACCCCGGTAGGCAGCTGAAAGGCACCACAAAACTTGTTCTACCTGCTTTCTGGGCTGAGATGGGGAACGGCTGAATTTTGGACTCAGCTGGTGACAAAATGTTCCAAACACACCCCATGCACACCTCCACCGGGGAAGGTGCCAGAAACGAGTTCTGTTGGTAGTTTTTACACTACCCCGGTAGGCAGCTGAAAGGCACCACAAAAGTTGTTCTACCTGCTTTCTGGGCTGAGATGGGGAACGGCTGAATTTTGGACTCGGCTGGTAACAAAATGTTCCAAACACACCCCATGCACAACTCCTCCGGCAAAGGTGCCAGAAACGAGTTCTGTTGGTAGTTTTTACACTACCCCGGTAGGCAAGAGAAAGGCACCACAAAACTTGTTATACCTGCTTTCTGGGCTGAGATGGAGAATCGCTGAATTTTGGACTCGGCTCGTGACAAAATGTTCCAAACACACCCCATGCACAACTCCACCGGGGAAGGTGCCAGAAACGAGTTCTGTTGGTAGTTTTTACACTACCCCGGTAGGCAGCTGAAAGGCACCACAAAACTTGTTCTACCTGCTTTCTGGGCTGAGATGGGGAATCGCTGAATTTTGGACTCGGCTGGTAACAAAATGTTCCAAACACACCCCATGCACAACTCCACCGGGGAAGGTGCCAGAAACGAGTTCTGTTGGTAGTTTTTACACTACCCCGGTAGGCAGCTGAAAGGCACCACAAAACTTGTTCTACCTGCTTTCTGGGCTGAGATGGGGAACAGCTGAATTTTGGACTCAGCTGGTGACAAAATGTTCCAAACACACCCCATGCACACCTCCACTGGCAAAGGTGCCAGAAACGAGTTCTGTTGGTAGTTTTTACACTACTACGGTAGGCAGCTGAAAGGCACCACAAAAGTTTTTCTACCTGCTTTCTGGGCTGAGATGGGGAACAGCTGAATTTTGGACTCGGCTGCAGACAAAATGTTTCAAACACACCCGATGCACACCTCCACTGGCAAAGGTGCCAGAAACGAGTTCTGTTGGTAGTTTTTACACTACCCCGGTAGGCAGCTGAAAGGCACCACAAAACTTGTTCTACCTGCTTTCCGGGGTGAGATGGGGAATCGCTGAATTTTGGACTCGGCTGCTGACAAAATGTTCCAAACACACCCCATGCAGAACTCCACCGGGGAAGGTGCCAGAAACGAGTTCTGTTGGTAGTTTTTACACTACCCCGGTAGGCAGCTGAAAGGCACCACAAAACTTGTTCTACCTGCTTTCTGGGCTGAGATGGGGAACGGCTGAATTTTGGACTCGGCTGGTAACAAAATGTTCCAAACACACCCCATGCACAACTCCACCGGGGAAGGTTCCAGAAACGAGTTCTGTTGGTAGTTTTTACACTACCCCGGTAGGCAAGAGAAAGGCACCACAAAACTTGTTCTACCTGCTTTCTGGGCTGAGCTGGGGAATCGCTGAATTTTGGACTCGGCTGGTAACAAAATGTTCCAAACACACCCCATGCACAACTCCACCGGGGAAGGTGCCAGAAACGAGTTCTGTTGGTAGTTTTTACACTACCCCGGTAGGCAGCTGAAAGGCACCACAAAAGTTTTTCTACCTGCTTTCTGGGCTGAGATGGGGAACAGCTGAATTTTGGACTCGGCTGCTGACAAAATGTTCCAAACACACCCCATGCACAGCTCCACCGGGGAAGGTGCCAGAAACGAGGTCTGTTGGTAGTTTTTACAGTACCCCAGTAGGCAGCTGAAAGGCACCACAAAACTTGTTCTACCTGCTTTCTGGGCTTAGATGGGGATCAGCTGAATTTTGGACTCGGCTAGTGACAAAATGTTCCAAACACACCCCATGCACAGCTCCACCGGGGAAGGTGCCAGAAACGAGGTCTGTTGGTAGTTTTTACAGTACCCCGGTAGGCAGGTGAAAGGCACCACAAAACTTGTTCTACCTGCTTTCTGGGCTAGGATGGGGAACGGCTGAATTTTGGACTCGGCTGGTGACAAAATGTTCCAAACACACCCCATGCACAACTCCACCGGGGAAGGTGCCAGAAACGAGTTCTGTTGGTAGTTTTTACACTACCCCGGTAGGCAGCTGAAAGGCACCACAAAACTTGTTCTACCTGCTTTCTGGGCTGAGATGGGGAACGGCTGAATTTTGGACTCGGCTGCAGACAAAATGTTCCAAACACACCCCATGCACAGCTCCACCGGGGAAGGTGCCAGAAACGAGTTCTGTTGGTAGTTTTTACACTACCCCGGTAGGCAGCTGAAAGGCACCACAAAAGTTGTTCTACCTGCTTTCTGGGCTGAGATGGGGAACGGCTGAATTTTGGAGTCGGCTGGTAACAAAATGTTCCAAACACACCCCATGCACAACTCCTCCGGCAAAGGTGCCAGAAACGAGTTCTGTTGGTAGTTTTTACACTACCCCGGTAGGCAAGAGAAAGGCACCACAAAACTTGTTCTACCTGCTTTCTGGGCTGAGATGGGGAACGGCTGAATTTTGGACTCGGCTGCAGACAAAATGTTCCAAACACACCCCATGCACAGCTCCACCGGCAAAGGTGCCAGAAACGAGTTCTGTTGGTAGTTTTTACACTACCCCGGTAGGCAGCTGAAAGGCACCACAAAACTAGTTCTACCTGCTTTCTGGGCTGAGATGGGGAACGGCTGAATTTTGGACTCGGCTGGTTACAAAATGTTCCAAACACACCCCAGCACAGCTCCACCGGCAAAGGTGCCAGAAATGAGTTCTGTTGGTAGTTTTTACACTACCCCCGGTAGGCAGCTGAAAGGCACCACAAAAGTTTTTCTACCTGCTTTCTGGGCTGAGATGGGGAACGGCTGAATTTTGGACTCAGCTGGTGACAAAATGTTTCAAACACACCCGATGCACACCTCCACTGGCAAAGGTGCCAGAAACGAGTTCTGTTGGTAGTTTTTACACTACCCCGGTAGGCAGCTGAAAGGCACCACAAAACTTGTTCTACCTGCTTTCCGGGGTGAGATGGGGAATCGCTGAATTTTGGACTCGGCTGCTGACAAAATGTTCCAAACACACCCCATGCACAACTCCACCGGGGAAGGTGCCAGAAACGAGTTCTGTTGGTAGTTTTTACACTACCCCGGTAGGCAGCTGAAAGGCACCACAAAACTTGTTCTACCTGCTTTCTGGGCTGAGATGGGGAACGGCTGAATTTTGGACTCGGCTGGTAACAAAATGTTCCAAACACACCCCATGCACAACTCCACCGGGGAAGGTGCCAGAAACGAGTTCTGTTGGTAGTTTTTACACTACCCCGGTAGGCAGCTGAAAGGCACCACAAAATTTGTTCTACCTGCTTTCTGGGCTGAGCTGGGGAACGGCTGAATTTTGGACTCGGCTGGTAACAAAATGTTCCAAACACACCCCATGCACAACTCCACCGGGGAAGGTGCCAGAAACGAGTTCTGTTGGTAGTTTTTACACTACCCCGGTAGGCAGCTGAAAGGCACCACAAAAGTTTTTCTACCTGCTTTCTGGGCTGAGATGGGGAACAGCTGAATTTTGGACTCGGCTTGTGACAAAATGTTCCAAACACACCCCATGCACACCTCCACTGGCAAAGGTGCCAGAAACGAGTTCTGTTGGTAGTTTTTACACTACCCCGGTAGGCAGCTGAAAGGCACCACAAAACTTGTTCTACCTGCTTTCTGGGCTTAGATGGGGATCAGCTGAATTTTGGACTCGGCTGCTGACAAAATGTTCCAAACACACCCCATGCACACCTCCACCGGGGAAGGTGCCAGAAACGAGTTCTGTTGGTAGTTTTTACAGTACCCCGGTAGGCAGCTGAAAGGCACCACAAAAGTTGTTCTACCTGCTTTCTGGGCTGAGATGGGGAACGGCTGAATTTTGGACTCGGCTGGTAACAAAATGTTCCAAACACACCCCATGCACAGCTCCACCGGCAAAGGTGCCAGAAACGAGTTCTGTTGGTAGTTTTTACACTACCCCGGTAGGCAGCTGAAAGGCACCACAAAAGTTTTTCTACCTGCTTTCTGGGCTGAGATGGGGAATCGCTGAATTTTGGACTCGGCTGGTAACAAAATGTTCCAAACACACCCCATGCACAACTCCTCCGGGGAAGGTGCCAGAAACGAGTTCTGTTGGTAGTTTTTACACTACCCCGGTAGGCAGCTGAAAGGCACCACAAAACTTGTTCTACCTGCTTTCTGGGCTGAGATGGAGAATCGCTGAATTTTGGACTCGGCTGGTGACAAAATGTTCCAAACACACCCCATGCACACCTCCACTGGCAAAGGTGCCAGAAACGAGTTCTGTTGGTAGTTTTTACACTACCCCGGTAGGCAAGAGAAAGGCACCACAAAACTTGTTCTACCTGCTTTCTGGGCTTAGATGGGGATCAGCTGAATTTTGGACTCGGCTGGTGACAAAATGTTCCAAACACACCCCATGCACAGCTCCACCGGGGAAGGTGCCAGAAACGAGTTCTGTTGGTAGTTTTTACAGTACCCCGGTAGGCAGCTGAAAGGCACCACAAAACTTGTTCTACCTGCTTTCTGGGCTGAGATGGGGAACGGCTGAATTTTGGAGTCGGCTGGTAACAAAATGTTCCAAACACACCCCATGCACAACTCCTCCGGCAAAGGTGCCAGAAACGAGTTCTGTTGGTAGTTTTTACACTACCCCGGTAGGCAAGAGAAAGGCACCACAAAACTTGTTCTACCTGCTTTCTGGGCTGAGATGGGGAACGGCTGAATTTTGGACTCGGCTGCAGACAAAATGTTCCAAACACACCCCATGCACAGCTCCACCGGCAAAGGTGCCAGAAACGAGTTCTGTTGGTAGTTTTTACACTACCCCGGTAGGCAGCTGAAAGGCACCACAAAACTAGTTCTACCTGCTTTCTGGGCTGAGATGGGGAACGGCTGAATTTTGGACTCGGCTGGTTACAAAATGTTCCAAACACACCCCAGCACAGCTCCACCGGCAAAGGTGCCAGAAATGAGTTCTGTTGGTAGTTTTTACACTACCCCGGTAGGCAGCTGAAAGGCACCACAAAAGTTTTTCTACCTGCTTTCTGGGCTGAGATGGGGAACGGCTGAATTTTGGACTCAGCTGGTGACAAAATGTTTCAAACACACCCGATGCACACCTCCACTGGCAAAGGTGCCAGAAACGAGTTCTGTTGGTAGTTTTTACACTACCCCGGTAGGCAGCTGAAAGGCACCACAAAACTTGTTCTACCTGCTTTCCGGGGTGAGATGGGGAATCGCTGAATTTTGGACTCGGCTGCTGACAAAATGTTCCAAACACACCCCATGCACAACTCCACCGGGGAAGGTGCCAGAAACGAGTTCTGTTGGTAGTTTTTACACTACCCCGGTAGGCAGCTGAAAGGCACCACAAAACTTGTTCTACCTGCTTTCTGGGCTGAGATGGGGAACGGCTGAATTTTGGACTCGGCTGGTAACAAAATGTTCCAAACACACCCCATGCACAACTCCACCGGGGAAGGTGCCAGAAACGAGTTCTGTTGGTAGTTTTTACACTACCCCGGTAGGCAGCTGAAAGGCACCACAAAATTTGTTCTACCTGCTTTCTGGGCTGAGCTGGGGAACGGCTGAATTTTGGACTCGGCTGGTAACAAAATGTTCCAAACACACCCCATGCACAACTCCACCGGGGAAGGTGCCAGAAACGAGTTCTGTTGGTAGTTTTTACACTACCCCGGTAGGCAGCTGAAAGGCACCACAAAAGTTTTTCTACCTGCTTTCTGGGCTGAGATGGGGAACAGCTGAATTTTGGACTCGGCTTGTGACAAAATGTTCCAAACACACCCCATGCACACCTCCACTGGCAAAGGTGCCAGAAACGAGTTCTGTTGGTAGTTTTTACACTACCCCGGTAGGCAGCTGAAAGGCACCACAAAACTTGTTCTACCTGCTTTCTGGGCTTAGATGGGGATCAGCTGAATTTTGGACTCGGCTGCTGACAAAATGTTCCAAACACACCCCATGCACACCTCCACCGGGGAAGGTGCCAGAAACGAGTTCTGTTGGTAGTTTTTACAGTACCCCGGTAGGCAGCTGAAAGGCACCACAAAAGTTGTTCTACCTGCTTTCTGGGCTGAGATGGGGAACGGCTGAATTTTGGACTCGGCTGGTAACAAAATGTTCCAAACACACCCCATGCACAGCTCCACCGGCAAAGGTGCCAGAAACGAGTTCTGTTGGTAGTTTTTACACTACCCCGGTAGGCAGCTGAAAGGCACCACAAAAGTTTTTCTACCTGCTTTCTGGGCTGAGATGGGGAATCGCTGAATTTTGGACTCGGCTGGTAACAAAATGTTCCAAACACACCCCATGCACAACTCCTCCGGGGAAGGTGCCAGAAACGAGTTCTGTTGGTAGTTTTTACACTACCCCGGTAGGCAGCTGAAAGGCACCACAAAACTTGTTCTACCTGCTTTCTGGGCTGAGATGGAGAATCGCTGAATTTTGGACTCGGCTGGTGACAAAATGTTCCAAACACACCCCATGCACACCTCCACTGGCAAAGGTGCCAGAAACGAGTTCTGTTGGTAGTTTTTACACTACCCCGGTAGGCAAGAGAAAGGCACCACAAAACTTGTTCTACCTGCTTTCTGGGCTTAGATGGGGATCAGCTGAATTTTGGACTCGGCTGGTGACAAAATGTTCCAAACACACCCCATGCACAGCTCCACCGGGGAAGGTGCCAGAAACGAGTTCTGTTGGTAGTTTTTACAGTACCCCGGTAGGCAGCTGAAAGGCACCACAAAACTTGTTCTACCTGCTTTCTGGGCTGAGATGGGGAACGGCTGAATTTTGGACTCGGCTGGTGACAAAATGTTCTAAACACACCCCATGCACAGCTCCACCGGGGAAGGTGCCAAAAACGAGTTCTGTTGGTAGTTTTTACACTACCCCGGTAGGCAGCTGAAAGGCACCACAAAAGTTGTTCTACCTGCTTTCTGGGCTGAGATGGGGAACGGCTGAATTTTGGACTCGGCTGGTAACAAAATGTTCCAAACACACCCCATGCACAGCTCCACCGGCAAAGGTGCCAGAAACGAGTTCTGTTGGTAGTTTTTACACTACCCCGGTAGGCAGCTGAAAGGCACCACAAAAGTTGTTCTACCTGCTTTCTGGGCTGAGATGGGGAACGGCTGAATTTTGGACTCGGCTGGTAACAAAATGTTCCAAACACACCCCATGCACAGCTCCACCGGCAAAGGTGCCAGAAACGAGTTCTGTTGGTAGTTTTTACACTACCCCGGTAGGCAGCTGAAAGGCACCACAAAACTTGTTCTACCTGCTTTCTGGGCTGAGATGGGGAACGGCTGAATTTTGGACTCGGCTGGTTACAAAATGTTCCAAACACACCCCATGCACAGCTCCACCGGCAAAGGTGCCAGAAACGAGTTCTGTTGGTAGTTTTTACACTACCCCGGTAGGCAGCTGAAAGGCACCACAAAACTTGTTCTACCTGCTTTCTGGGCTGAGATGGGGAACGGCTGAATTTTGGAGTCGGCTGGTGACAAAATGTTCCAAACACACCCCATGCACAGCTCCACCGGGGAAGGTGCCAGAAATGAGTTCTGTTGGTAGTTTTTACACTACCCCGGTAGGCAGCTGAAAGGCACCACAAAAGTTTTTCTACCTGCTTTCTGGGCTGAGATGGGGAACAGCTGAATTTTGGACTCGGCTGCAGACAAAATGTTTCAAACACACCCGATGCACACCTCCACTGGCAAAGGTGCCAGAAACGAGTTCTGTTGGTAGTTTTTACACTACCCCGGTAGGCAGCTGAAAGGCACCAGAAAACTTGTTCTACCTGCTTTCCGGGGTGAGATGGGGAATCGCTGAATTTTGGACTCGGCTGCTGACAAAATGTTCCAAACACACCCCATGCACAACTCCACCGGGGAAGGTGCCAGAAACGAGTTCTGTTGGTAGTTTTTACACTACCCCGGTAGGCAGCTGAAAGGCACCAGAAAACTTGTTCTACCTGCTTTCTGTGCTGAGATGGGGAACGGCTGAATTTTGGACTCGGCTGCTGACAAAATGTTCCAAACACACCCCATGCACAACTCCACCGGGGAAGGTGCCAGAAACGAGTTCTGTTGGTAGTTTTTACACTACCCTGGTAGGCAAGAGAAAGGCACCACAAAACTTGTTCTACCTGCTTTCTGGGCTGAGCTGGGGAACGGCTGAATTTTGGACTCGGCTGGTAACAAAATGTTCCAAACACACCCCATGCACACCTCCACCGGCAAAGGTGCCAGAAACGAGTTCTGTTGGTAGTTTTTACACTACCCCGGTAGGCAGCTGAAAGGCACCACAAAACTTGTTCTACCTGCTTTCTGGGCTGAGATGGGGAACGGCTGAATTTTGGACTCGGCTGGTAACAAAATGTTCCAAACACACCCCATGCACAACTCCACCGGGGAAGGTGCCAGAAACGAGTTCTGTTGGTAGTTTTTACACTACCCCAGTAGGCAGCTGAAAGGCACCACAAAACTTGTTCTACCTGCTTTCTGGGCTGAGATGGGGAATCGCTGAATTTTGGACTCGGCTGCTGACAAAATGTTCCAAACACACCCCATGCACAACTCCTCCGGGGAAGGTGCCAGAAAGGAGTTCTGTTGGTAGTTTTTACACTACCCCGGTAGGCAGCTGAAAGGCACCACAAAACTTGTTCTACCTGCTTTCTGGGCTGAGATGGGGAATCGCTGAATTTTGGACTCGGCTGGTAACAAAATGTTCCAAACACACCCCATGCACACCTCCACCGGGGAAGGTGCCAGAAACGAGTTCTGTTGGTAGTTTTTACAGTACCCCGGTAGGCAGCTGAAAGGCACCACAAAACTTGTTCCACCTGCTTTCTGGGCTGAGATGGAGAATCGCTGAATTTTGGACTCGGCTGGTGACAAAATGTTCCAAACACACCCCATGCACACCTCCACTGGCAAAGGTGCCAGAAACGAGTTCTGTTGGTAGTTTTTACAGTACCCCAGTAGGCAGCTGAAAGGCACCACAAAAGTTTTTCTACCTGCTTTCTGGGCTTAGATGGGGATCAGCTGAATTTTGGACTCGGCTGGTGACAAAATGTTCTAAACACACCCCATGCACAGCTCCACTGGCAAAGGTGCCAGAAACGAGTTCTGTTGGTAGTTTTTACACTACCCCGGTAGGCAAGAGAAAGGCACCACAAAACTTGTTCTACCTGCTTTCTGGGCTGAGATGGGGAACGGCTGAATTTTGGACTCGGCTGCAGACAAAATGTTCCAAACACACCCCATGCACAACTCCACCGAGGAAGGTGCCAGAAACGAGTTCTGTTGGTAGTTTTTACACTACCCCGGTAGGCAGCTGAAAGGCACCACAAAACTTGTTCTACCTGCTTTCTGGGCTGAGATGAGGAACGGCTGAAATTTGGACTCGGCTGTTAACAAAATGTTCCAAACACACCCCATGCACAACTCCACCGGGGAAGGTGCCAGAAACGAGTTCTGTTGGTAGTTTTTACACTACCCCGGTAGGCAGCTGAAAGGCACCACAAAACTTGTTCTACCTGCTTTCTGGGCTGAGATGGGGAATCGCTGAATTTTGGACTCGGCTGCTGACAAAATGTTCCAAACACACCCCATGCACAACTCCTCCGGGGAAGGTGCCAGAAAGGAGTTCTGTTGGTAGTTTTTACACTACCCCGGTAGGCAGCTGAAAGGCACCACAAAACTTGTTCTACCTGCTTTCTGGGCTGAGATGGGGAATCGCTGAATTTTGGACTCGGCTGCTGACAAAATGTTCCAAACACACCCCATGCACAGCTCCACCGGCAAAGGTGCCAGAAACGAGTTCTGTTGGTAGTTTTTACACTACCCCGGTAGGCAGCTGAAAGGCACCACAAAACTTGTTCTACCTGCTTTCTGGGCTGAGATGGGGAACAGCTGAATTTTGGACTCAGCTGGTGACAAAATGTTCCAAACACACCCCATGCACAACTCCACCGGAGAAGGTGCCAGAAACGAGTTCTGTTGGTAGTTTTTACAGTACCCCGGTAGGCAGCTGAAAGGCACCACAAAACTTGTTCTACCTGCTTTCTGGGCTGAGATGGGGAACGGCTGAATTTTGGACTCGGCTGGTAACAAAATGTTCCAAACACACCCCATGCACAGCTCCACCGGCAAAGGTGCCAGAAACGAGTTCTGTTGGTAGTTTTTACACTACCCCGGTAGGCAGCTGAAAGGCACCACAAAACTTGTTCTACCTGCTTTCTGGGCTGAGATGGGGAACGGCTGAATTTTGGACTCAGCTGGTGACAAAATGTTCCAAACACACCCCATGCACACCTCCACCGGCAAAGGTGCCAGAAACGAGTTCTGTTGGTAGTTTTTACACTACCCCGGTAGGCAAGAGAAAGGCACCACAAAACTTGTTCTACCTGCTTTCTGGGCTGAGATGGGGAATCGCTGAATTTTGGACTCGGCTGGTGACAAAATGTTCCAAACACACCCCATGCACAACTCCACCGGGGAAGGTGCCAGAAACGAGTTCTGTTGGTAGTTTTTACACTACCCCGGTAGGCAGCTGAAAGGCACCACAAAACTTGTTCTACCTGCTTTCTGGGCTTAGATGGGGAACGGCTGAATTTTGGACTCGGCTGGTAACAAAATGTTCCAAACACACCCCATGCACAACTCCACCGGGGAAGGTGCCAGAAACGAGTTCTGTTGGTAGTTTTTACACTACCCCGGTAGGCAGCTGAAAGGCACCAGAAAACTTGTTCTACCTGCTTTCTGGGCTGAGATGGGGAACAGCTAAATTTTGGACTCAGCTGGTGACAAAATGTTCCAAACACACCCCCTGCACAACTCCACCGGGGAAGGTGCCAGAAACGAATTCTGTTGGTAGTTTTTACACTACCCCGGTAGGCAGCTGAAAGGCACCACAAAAGTTTTTCTACCTGCTTTCTGGGCTGAGATGGGGAACAGCTGAATTTTGGACTCGGCTGGTGAAAAAATTTTCCAAACACACCCCATGCACACCTCCACCGGGGAAGGTGCCAGAAACGAGTTCTGTTGGTAGTTTTTACACTACCCCGGTAGGCAAGAGAAAGGCACCACAAAAGTTTTTCTACCTGCTTTCTGGGCTGAGATGGGGAATCGGCTGAATTTTGTACTCGGCTGCTGACAAAATGTTCCAAACACACCCCATGCACAACTCCACCGGGGAAGGTGCCAGAAACGAGTTCTGTTGGTAGTTTTTACACTACCCCGGTAGGCAGCTGAAAGGCACCAGAAAACTTGTTCTACCTGCTTTCTATGCTGAGATGGGGAACGGCTGAATTTTGGACTCAGCTGGTGACAAAAATGTTCCAAACACACCCCATGCACACCTCCACTGGCAAAGGTGCCAGAAACGAGTTCTGTTGGTAGTTTTTACACTACCCCCGGTAGGCAGCTGAAAGGCACCACAAAACTTGTTCTACCTGCTTTCTGGGCTGAGATGGGGAATCGCTGAATTTTGGACTCGGCTGGTGACAAAATGTTCCAAACACACCCCATGCACACCTCCACGGGCAAAGGTGCCAGAAACGAGTTCTGTTGGTAGTTTTTACACTACCCCGGTAGGCAAGAGAAAGGCACCACAAAACTTGTTCTACCTGCTTTCTGGGCTGAGATGGAGAATCGCTGAATTTTGGACTCGGCTGGTGACAAAATGTTCCAAACACACCCCATGCACAACTCCACCGGAGAAGGTGCCAGAAACGAGTTCTGTTGGTAGTTTTTACACTACCCCGGTAGGCAGCTGAAAGGCACCACAAAACTTGTTCTACCTGCTTTCTGGGCTGAGATGGGGAACGGCTGAATTTTGGACTCGGCTGCTGACAAAATGTTCCAAACACACCCCATGCACAACTCCACCGGAGAAGGTGCCAGAAACGAGTTCTGTTGGTAGTTTTTACACTACCCCCGGTAGGCAGCTGAAAGGCACCACAAAACTTGTTCTACCTGCTTTCTGGGCTGAGATGGGGAACGGCTGAATTTTGGACTCGGCTGGTAACAAAATGTTCGAAACACACCCCATGCACAGCTCCACCGGCAAAGGTGCCAGAAACGAGTTCTGTTGGTAGTTTTTACACTACCCCCGGTAGGCAGCTGAAAGGCACCACAAAAAACTTTTTGTACCTGCTTTCTGGGCTGAGATGGGGAACGGCTGAATTTTGGACTCGGCTGGTAACAAAATGTTCCAAACACACCCCATGCACAGCTCCACCGGGGAAGGTGCCAGAAACGAGTTCTGTTGGTAGTTTTTACACTACCCCGGTAGGCAGCTGAAAGGCACCACAAAACTTGTTCTACCTGCTTTCTGGGCTGAGATGGGGAACGGCTGAATTTTGGACTCGGCTGGTGACAAAATGTTCCAAACACACCCCATGCACACCTCCACTGGCAAAGGTGCCAGAAACGAGTTCTGTTGGTAGTTTTTACACTACCCCCGGTAGGCAGCTGAAAGGCACCACAAAACTTGTTCTACCTGCTTTCTGGGCTGAGATGGGGAATCGCTGAATTTTGGACTCGGCTGGTAACAAAATGTTCCAAACACACCCCATGCACAGCTCCACCGGGGAAGGTGCCAGAAACGAGGTCTGTTGGTAGTTTTTACACTACCCTGGTAGGCAAGAGAAAGGCACCACAAAACTTGTTCTACCTGCTTTCTGGGCTGAGATGGAGAATCGCTGAATTTTGGACTCGGCTGGTGACAAAATGTTCCAAACACACCCCATGCACAGCTCCACCGGAGAAGGTGCCAGAAACGAGTTCTGTTGGTAGTTTTTACAGTACCCCGGTAGGCAGCTGAAAGGCACCACAAAACTTGTTCTACCTGCTTTCTGGGCTGAGATGGGGAATCGCTGAATTTTGGACTCGGCTGGTAACAAAATGTTCCAAACACACCCCATGCACAACTCCACCGGGGAAGGTGCCAGAAACGAGTTCTGTTGGTAGTTTTTACACTACCCCGGTAGGCAGCTGAAAGGCACCAGAAAACTTGTTCTACCTGCTTTCTGGGCTGAGATGGGGAACGGCTGAATTTTGGACTCGGCTGGTGACAAAATGTTCCAAACACACCCCATGCACACCTCCACTGGCAAAGGTGCCAGAAACGAGTTCTGTTGGTAGTTTTTACACTACCCCGGTAGGCAGCTGAAAGGCACCACAAAACTTGTTCTACCTGCTTTCTGGGCTGAGATGGGGAACAGCTGAATTTTGGACTCAGCTGGTGACAAAATGTTCCAAAACACACCCCATGCACACCTCCACTGGCAAAGGTGCCAGAAACGAGTTCTGTTGGTAGTTTTTTACACTACCCCGGTAGGCAGCTGAAAGGCACCACAAAACTTGTTCTACCTGCTTTCTGGGCTGAGATGGGGAACAGCTGAATTTTGGACTCAGCTGGTGACAAAATGTTCCAAACACACCCCATGCACACCTCCACTGGCAAAGGTGCCAGAAATGAGTTCTATTGGTAGTTTTTACACTACCCCGGTAGGCAGCTGAAAGGCACCACAAAACTTGTTCTACCTGCTTTCTGGGCTGAGATGGGGAATCGCTGAATTTTGGACTCGGCTGGTAACAAAATGTTCCAAACACACCCCATGCACAACTCCTCCGGGGAAGGTGCCAGAAACGAGTTCTGTTGGTAGTTTTTACACTACCCCGGTAGGCAAGAGAAAGGCACCACAAAACTTGTTCTACCTGCTTTCTGGGCTGAGATGGAGAATCGCTGAATTTTGGACTCGGCTGGTGACAAAATGTTCCAAACACACCCCATGCACAACTCCACCGGGGAAGGTGCCAGAAACGAGTTCTGTTGGTAGTTTTTACAGTACCCCAGTAGGCAGCTGAAAGGCACCACAAAAGTTTTTCTACCTGCTTTCTGGGCTTAGATGGGGATCAGCTGAATTTTGGACTCGGCTGGTAACAAAATGTTCCAAACACACCCCATGCACAACTCCACCGGGGAAGGTGCCAGAAACGAGTTCTGTTGGTAGTTTTTACAGTACCCCCGGTAGGCAGCTGAAAGGCACCACAAAACTTGTTCTACCTGCTTTCTGGGCTGAGATGGGGAACGGCTGAATTTTGGACTCGGCTGGTAACAAAATGTTCCAAACACACCCCATGCACAGCTCCACCGGCAAAGGTGCCAGAAACGAGTTCTGTTGGTAGTTTTTACACTACCCCGGTAGGCAGCTGAAAGGCACCACAAAAGTTTTTCTACCTGCTTTCTGGGCTGAGATGGGGAACGGCTGAATTTTGGACTCGGCTGGTGACAAAATTGTTCCAAACACACCCCATGCACACCTCCACTGGCAAAGGTGCCAGAAACGAGTTCTGTTGGTAGTTTTTACACTACCCCCGGTAGGCAGCTGAAAGGCACCACAAAACTTGTTTCTACCTGCTTTCTGGGCTGAGATGGGGAACGGCTGAATTTTGGACTCGGCTGGTGACAAAATGTTCTAAACACACCCCATGCACAGCTCCACCGGGGAAGGTGCCAGAAACGAGGTCTGTTGGTAGTTTTTACACTACCCCCGGTAGGCAAGAGAAAGGCACCACAAAACTTGTTCTACCTGCTTTCTGGGCTGAGATGGAGAATCGCTGAATTTTGGACTCGGCTGGTGACAAAATGTTCCAAACACACCCCATGCACAACTCCACCGGAGAAGGTGCCAGAAACGACTTCTGTTGGTAGTTTTTACAGTACCCCGGTAGGCAGCTGAAAGGCACCACAAAACTTGTTCTACCTGCTTTCTGGGCTGAGATGGGGAATCGCTGAATTTTGGACTCGGCTGGTAACAAAATGTTCCAAACACACCCCATGCACAAACTCCACCGGGGAAGGTGCCAGAAACGAGTTCTGTTGGTAGTTTTTTACACTACCCCGGTAGGCAGCTGAAAGGCACCACAAAACTTGTTCTACCTGCTTTCTGGGCTGAGATGGGGAACGGCTGAATTTTGGACTCGGCTGGTGACAAAATGTTCCAAACACACCCCATGCACAACTCCACCGGAGAATGTGCCAGAAACGAGTTCTGTTGGTAGTTTTTTACAGTACCCCGGTAGGCAGCTGAAAGGCACCACAAAACTTGTTCTAACCTGCTTTCTGGGCTGAGATGGGGAACGGCTGAATTTTGGACTCGGCTGGTAACAAAATGTTCCAAACACACCCCATGCACAGCTCCACCGGCAAAGGTGCCAGAAACGAGTTCTGTTGGTAGTTTTTACACTACCCCGGTAGGCAGCTGAAAGGCACCACAAAAGTTTTTCTACCTGCTTTCTGGGCTGAGATGGGGAACGGCTGAATTTTGGACTCAGCTGCTGACAAAATGTTCCAAACACACCCCATGCACAGCTCCACTGGCAAAGGTGCCAGAAACGAGTTCTGTTGGTAGTTTTTTACACTACCCCGGTAGGCAGCTGAAAGGCACCACAAAAACTTGTTCTACCTGCTTTCTGGGCTGAGATGGGGAATCGCTGAATTTTGGACTCGGCTGGTAACAAAATGTTCCAAACACACCCCATGCACAGCTCCACCGGGGGAAGGTGCCAGAAACGAGGTCTGTTGGTAGTTTTTACACTACCCCGGTAGGCAAGAGAAAGGCACCACAAAACTTGTTCTACCTGCTTTCTGGGCTGAGATGGAGAATCGCTGAATTTTGGACTCGGCTGGTGACAAAATGTTCCAAACACACCCATGCACAACTCCACCGGAGAAGGTGCCAGAAACGACTTCTGTTGGTAGTTTTTACAGTACCCCGGTAGGCAGCTGTAAGGCACCACAAAACTTGTTCTACCTGCTTTCTGGGCTGAGATGGGGAATCGCTGAATTTTGGACTCGGCTGGTAACAAAATGTTCCAAACACACCCCATGCACAACTCCACCGGGGAAGGTGCCAGAAACGAGTTCTGTTGGTAGTTTTTACACTACCCCCGGTAGGGCAGCTGAAAGGCACCACAAAACTTGTTCTACCTGCTTTCTGGGCTGAGATGGGGAACGGCTGAATTTTGGACTCGGCTGGTGACAAAATGTTCCCAAACACACCCCAATGCACACCTCCACTGGCAAAGGTGCCAGAAACGAGTTCTGTTGGTAGTTTTTACACTACCCCCGGTAGGCAGCTGAAAGGCACCACAAAACTTGTTCTACCTGCTTTCTGGGCTGAGATGGGGAATCGCTGAATTTTGGACTCGGCTGGTAACAAAATGTTCCAAACACACCCCATGCACAACTCCTCCGGGGAAGGTGCCAGAAACGAGTTCTGTTGGTAGTTTTTACACTACCCCCGGTAGGCAAGAGAAAGGCACCACAAAACTTGTTCTACCTGCTTTCTGGGCTGAGATGGAGAATCGCTGAATTTTGGACTCGGCTGGTGACAAAATGTTCCAAACACACCCCATGCACAACTCCACCGGGGAAGGTGCCAGAAACGAGTTCTGTTGGTAGTTTTTACA